>NW_020526446.1:0-69402 GCF_003368295.1 Carassius auratus | reverse complement strand
ATGGTAAATATATATATATTACATTATATATATCATACTATGGCACTAATGATACTATTCACTATTTACAGTACAGTTTTGTTAAGTACTACTGTTGTGTAAAAACTATTTTAAAATATTAATTATAAATAATATAGATAAATATACAATTAATAATTGTCCACCATTATTTAAAATTATTAAATTTTTGTTCAGTATTTCTCCCAGCCCTGTGTAGCTCTCAGCAGCTCCGAGCTGAACACTTTGAACATTTCTTTACAAATAATGACAGATATTTTACACAGCAAAGCTCTCGATATGAATCTCATTCACACGCCAGCGTGCAGATGTGACAGTCTCCTCTTCTCCCGTCTCTTTGCTTTCTAATCCATTTCAGGCATTACTGGGATGAAGGAGCAGACGCCAGAGAGAAAGAAATGGAGCCAGAGGAAGTTATTTTTAACAGAGCTCGGTCTTGTTCACCCAGTCAGGGGTCTGTCAGGACACAAGCCTGGACTGACACCGCATTAAACGAATGCTCCCGTTTTTTTCCATCCTGCCCTATTCTTAATTCTTCTAATTCTGACTCCGCTGTTCTCTCTCTTAACATTAGAATCGCACACAAACACGGTATATCCCACAAGCATGAATTGCGGGGTTTATTCGCACACATTTCCTGCATTGTTGGAGCACGTTGCTGAATGTATTTGGAATTATTTAGAAAGTAATTTAAGCAGAAAAGAAAGAATTTAAACTGTAAATGAAAAGACTTTATCAGTAGAAAAAGTGGTTCAGGTGTTTAGTACGAACGAAATCATGCTGTATACAGATTTTTGTATGTCTGCTGTATAATTAAGCTTATTGACCACTTTTTTTTCTTCGTACACCTTGTAGGATTTACGAGACTCATCTGTTGCCTTTGGCTATGTTTCTTTTTTGTACACGAGTGTGTCTAAAGAAATCTGAAGTGGTTTCACATCTGCTACGTGTAAACCTTGACGCGTGTCTGCTAGCTGTGCGTTTCACTTTATGTCTCACAAAGAAACACATTTGCTAAAGGTGATGTACAGTAAGAATCAGTGAGATTTTTTGAAAACAGGAAGAATTTCTTATAAGACCTTGTTATTTGGAGCAGCTACTCAGTTTCTGTAAAGGTTTACAGTGTTGGATGTGATACATATTAACTATATGCTATAAAAAAATGAGTAAGAGTCAAAAGTAACAGTTATTATTTGGGTGCATTCATCATACTAGAAATAATCATTTGTCTTTATCAGTCTGAATTTGTCTGCACATTCGATTTACACTGCAAATTTGAGGTTAGGTTGAGTGCATTGCATTGTGGGCTACAGTACTCATCCAAGCAAATAGAAAGTCTATGCACGTACTGCACAGAAGCTGTAAGAATAGTTTGCTTTTCCGAGCAGCTAGAATTATGGGTGTCCTGACAGCTCAAACTTCTCATATGTCAATCTTAATATCACACTGTTGTGTTTATGAATGCTTTGGGTTTGTTTTGGAGTGTCTGGGGGTCTTTTGAGGGAAAGGCAGACACTATGTACCTCCCCCTCCCCCCTCCTCATTCTCCGTTCCAGCCCACGCTTGCGATACAGATCAGCCATTATCAGCCATTAGCCCCTCCTGCTTGATTGACACCTGTGTGGGTCTTGCTGGTAAAGCCCCATGGGGCTCGCTTGGAGGAGAACCTGGAGACTCCATACAGGAGGAAGTTTCACCCGAATCTTCAGTCAGATAGTCAGACAAAAGCTGCAGCACTGCTGTTATCATACACACTCACTCTCTCTTTCTATCTCTCTCTCTCTCACACACACACACACACACATTTACCCAAGTTATCAAGTAGGAGAGTGATAGTTGCACTCGGCTGTGTTCTCCACCCACCCCACTCACTGCTCCTGTCCGTTTTTGTGAAGAGGTTACTGCTGAAGCTAGAGTGTTTGAGGCAATCCACCCACCACTCATACACACCAGTACAAGAGCGTATATATACTCAACAGATGCATAGGTGTGCGCTTGCACACATACAGTCTCAGTTCTTCTCTGAATATACAGTATGGTGAGAAATGAAGGGTCATTTCCAGCAGCTCATGTAGGTCTATTCATAGTACAGTACTACTGTATTTATGCACTAGTTCATTCATTTATCTTGGTCAGTCTGTTTGGGTATCACATTGTGTTTACACTGTGCAAAAATGGTGTTTACAACGCCATTCAATTTTGTGATGATACTAATGCCATGCAGGCAGTGAAAATTTTATGCTTCATCTCATATGGCAAGAGTTTGTGTTTGTGTCTTCTGTATGATTTATCACTAATGTGTGGATTTCCAGGCTCCAAACATCTGTATACTATTATACTGTAGGTTTGTTTGGCATGAGTGTCACATCCTTTGTGTGTTTCAGACCTCTTTCTGAGAATGGAGGCATTCGGATTGCAATTTACATCTACAAAATATGAGCGCGTATAGTAGGCTTGATAATTTTATGATGGGATGATTATCTGTAAAAATGCATGACGTCACCAGTTATAATTGCCTCTTATCATCCGAAGGGTCATTTCCAAGAATTAGCTTAGACAGCTCACAATATTTTATGTCATACATTTGAAAGGGCCACATATGTTTAGGGGACAATCATATTTTATTCCTTTTTTTTTTTTTTTTTTTTTTGTCTCTCTCCAAGAATACTTGACTGTGATTGGCCAATTTCCAATGACTAGTAAACTGTATAATTAACTGTTGTCCCAAACGATTTCTTGCACAGTTTCACTTGTATCTCATTAGAAAACTTTGTTTTATCTAATTTATTACATGGCTAGTTACCAATTCAATTGTCAGTTTGTCATTATCACAAAATAGCATTATTATCATGATTAGTGTTAGTAGTAGTAGTAGTAGTAGTAGTAGTAGTGATAATAATAGTAGTAGTATCATTATTAGTATTATTAATTTATACAAAAACTATTTGCATCGAGTATAGCATTTATATTTTTTCTGATAATGACCATCTGACTGTACAGTTATCCTGTGTAAGTCTTTTGCATTTTGACTCATAGTTGTGGTAAACTAAATGTGGCTAATCCAATGAATGTTCAATTTGAGAGACAATAAATTCTGAGAATATATTGCCTCCACTAGCCTCCCGAGCCTTCTTTGCCTGCAGATGAAAAAGCACTGATCTTGAACAATTCAACAGCTTGTTACAGTATACAGGTGTGAGCCGAAAGCATTCCCCACCACGCCACTTCATGTTCAACATCTGTTCTGATACCTCTGCAAAGGCGTCTCTGCTTGAGCAGCTCGTGATCAATAAACCCAGGCACCCGTGGAATTATGACAGATTAAATACCTCTCCATCTTCACTCATTCTTCATCTATCCATCCATTCATCCCTCCACCTATCCATTAATCCGGCGCTCGCCTACCGCTCTGTGCAGGTATTGACGCTGATGATGGAATTAGATGCTTCGTTCCACTTGCATTCCAAGAATTCTTTGAGTTAAACAGTTGATTCTGAAGTAGAACTTGGGGGGAGGAAGGGCTATCAGACATTTTCATACGTGAGGGTTCACTCAGTGAACTTGCAGTGATGAGGAAATTACAGTTTGATAAGGCTATCTATATTCATCTCATGAAGAAAGAAAACGAGACATCGAGAACGAAGGACTCCGATTACTCTCCATAATGTCTCAATCAGCCATTTCCTGGAAGTTCTCAGAAAGATCTATGCACTTCCTCCACCTGCCTGCTCACATTAAGCCAAGCCCAAGCCCGTCTTCTCCCGGACCTCAGATTTGCTGATCCACTCCCTCATCTCGCACCCGAGCTGCTGTCATGCATTTTTATGGCTTATTTCTGCATATGAGATGTTCCATTAAGACGGATATGCTTGGCAAGCGAATATTTATATATGGGGATCTAGGCCATTATGGTTTTAATGGGAAGCACTAAGTGAAGATGTCAGCCTTTTCTTCTCAATTTGCATTTGCAATATGTGTCAGTAAATCACTCATTTAGAGACGCCAGCTTGTTGCGAATCGGGTGAGGTATTAGTTGCGTGTGTCTCAGGTCCCACTTGAATGAGTTCAGCCTTCATGTCAAGGTAATTATTCTGGTCTTTCATCAAACAGGAAATTCTTTCTAGCTCTGCTTTCTCTCTCTCTCTTTCTTTTTCCTTCTTTCTCGTCGACCCTTCCTGCATCACAGTAAGCATGGAGTGTGTGTCCATGTGTGATCTCTGACCCCTGCCGTCTGAATGTTAATTACTTATCTTTGTTGCTCTAGTGTTCACTTTGGCGTTGTTGAGCTAATTGGTTTCCCTGATCCTGTAATTGGGGCTTTCGTTGCCATTCTCACAGGCCACGGTTTTGAAATGTATTTCTTTTTCGGACTATTTTTAAAAATTGTTGTAATTACCGATCTTTTCTTTGTCTTACAATGTCTGGTAATAAGACATAGACACTGTGATGTATTTTATTATGCTTGATTTTACTTGCATAATGTGCTCTCTTAATAAGTTTATTCATTACATTCTACTCTGTTTGACTGTGCATCATCTTCAAAATTGGCGTCTGGGGGTCTACAAGGGGGTGCATTAGGTGTTTAGGCTTTCCCTGTTTAAGCAGATAGATGCTTCAAGATTTATGTAGATCAAATGTTTCGTGTTTGATGGAGGGTGTGTTGTCAGTCAGAGCAGCATTCAGACTTTCCTGTGGGACTTATAATAGCTCGGCCCTTACCCACACAAACACATAACACAGCTCCTAATGTCGGTAGCACACTAGCCTCAAGCAGACCAGGGCTGCTTTAAATATTTAGCCCACCAAGATCATGCCCTATCTCCACTGAAGAGGCATAACGGCCTCAGAATGCCTTCTCTTCTCGCTGACTGCACACTGGTTGTGCTCTAGCGTAATGTTTACAGGAGTTTTATGGAGGTTTAGTTCCCGTGAGGTGTGGATTGCGAAGTGTGGGGTTGTTTGCTTTTTCTGCTTGCTCTTATAAGGTCAGAACTTTGTGCTTCAGTGCCCCCATTGGTGCTTTGGAAACCTTGTAAAAAGATGAACAAAACTGCTTTTGCAATCAGTGTTGTACAAGTTTTGTGTCTGACAGTGCTTCATATGAGAGTATTTGTGCACTAAAACACCATTGTGGCTGATCACTGATGTATAGAACTCTGTAAGCACAGTGAGAGGTGTACTGTATACACTGTATGTGAAACTCACAAAACTTGTCAAGAACCTGTCTAGATAATATTTCAACTCAAGAAGAAAATCTAAGAAAATGTTTAGATGGCTTGTTAGAACAAGGCCATTTTTATTAATGCGTAATATATAAATAAGATTTATAGAATATTTTACATAGTACTAGTTTATTATATTTTATGTATAATTACCTAATTACATAATAAAATGTAAAATTTGATAAAATATACATAAATTACACAATATTATTAGACATTATTACACACACATACAAATATAGTGAATTAGTATAACTATTAAAAAAATATATTTAAAATGTAATTTATCCATGTGATGCAGTGCTGAATTTTAAGCATCATTACTGCAGTCTTTAGTGTGACATTTCAGAAATTATCATAGGCTGATTTTGCTGCTCAATTATTGTATATTACACACACACACACACACACACATACAAGAAGTTTGGATGCAAAAGCCTCTAAGTTCCTTCTGAAATTTTTATCAGCTCCTATATTTGTTAAATTATTTCATTTTAATGTCATAGAAAACTATGCTTTGCCATTAATGTTAAGATACTGAACCTTAACACAGGAGCCTGATAAAAATGCAAATTTTAGAAGAAATTTCAGATGTCACGTATAGAGGCTTTTGCATCTGAACTAAAAATATGCAAGATGTGAGTTATTCTCGTTTTTATTCTTTTTAATGTGGGTGTGAAATATTTTCATGAGATTCCCCAGCATATAGGATATTTAAACATGGCTCATCCATTCAGATTTTAGAACCAGACCTATCCATTTTCTAATTCAAAATTTTCCCCTCATTTGAAATTCAGAAGAAAAAAAAATGCTGTTCTGTTCGTAAAGTAAAAGTGGACCTGAGTGAAGCATTGAATTCTCTTGAGATTCTTTTCTCATGAGAAAGTTAATAAAAAGTTCTACTTGTATTCTAATATGAGCAGGGTAGATTTTCGAGGCTGTGTGTGTGTCTGTGTGTGTGAGAGAGAGAGAGAGAGAGAGAGAGACAGAGAGAGACAGCACATGTTTTCGGGATCCTCATTTACAGCCCAGTTCTGAGGCAGATCTTTCCTCTCCTCTTCCGTTTTGTCAGTCGTGTCAGAGAACCGAAGCACTATGTGTCAGAAATATGCATTGTCTGCTATGAAAATATTCATATCCCTCCGTCTCTCCAGGCATATCTGCAAGCCACACTCATCTGCAGGAGAGAAGAGATGGAGGCAGGGAGACAGTGCCTCGATCGAAGTGCCTCTGATCTGAAAGCGCTGAGCATGGTGGCACTGTGACACAGCTCAGACACCGGTCATGAAAAATAAATAAAATAAACCTTGGGGTTCCTCTCTCAGAATCATAATATGTGTGTGTATGTGTGCATGTGAGGGAAAATGAGTGTGGTGGAGTGAACTCAAGCCAGGTCTATACATGTCATATCTGAAAGATGAAGGTTTATAGCTGCAGGCAAAGTCAACGGATTCCATTAGGCAGCAGCAAGACCGGTTTTTATTTATTTTTTTTTTGCCCATTAGAGACTATCCAGCACTTTTCTAAGACCTAGTGAGCTGCCTGCTATCTTCTAAGATAGCTATCTGACCATCATATAACCTCACAAGTGGTCAATATGGAACCCTTTCCATAGACAGTTAGGGTGTTAGCAAGTCTCTGAGCTAGTCTTTTAGTTGAGACCAGCTCATTTAAATCAGAGTTAAGACCAAACGAGTGTCAAGTTCAAGTCAAGACCAAGTCTATGACAAGACTAAGATGTGAAAATATGGCTTTGGACTTGGACTAGGACCAAGACCATGACAATATGATTTTGGATTTGGACTCTAGCCTAAGATCCATATTTTCAAGGTTCCATGTTGGACTCAAGAACCAAGAAGGATTATGAAAATATGGACTTGGATCCAGGGACCATGGCCGTGAAAATATGATCTTGGACTTGGACCTGAGATGGAGATCCATATTTTCATGGTCACTTCTTGGACTGTTGGGACCAAGAATGACCGTGAAAATATTTTCTTTGACTGGGTCTAAGATAATGATTTTGAGGTCTTATTCTTAGTCCTTGATAGTGAGACCATGATAATATGATCTTGGACTCAGCCTTGAGTCTGAATTTAAGACCATCTGTTCACGGTCTTGGTCCTCAAGTCTGAATCCAGGGTCAATTTTTTTTAATGGTCTCTGCCTTTTCATGGAATTTGGAACATGTGGACTCTGTCTTGACTAATATTTGTTCCTCTTTGGTCTCCAGTCTAGACAACAACACTGTGCTAAGCTAAAATGAGTTTATAAATGATCATAACACATTTTTAATTCAAAAACTTTTTAATACATTGATTCGTTCCCCTGTTACATGTAATAATAATAGACTCTTTTTTCACCATTTTAGGAGTATTGCAAACAAGGTAGACATATTGTGCTATTGCTATATGATTGCCTAGGTAGGTAGATCACTAGGTTGTGAATAATCGGTGACCTCTGGAAATTTGCTTAAAAAAATTATATATATATATATATATATATATATATTATAGAGGTGAGCATAGATTAATTATTTTAATCTAGATTAATCTCACTGTGATCTTGAAATTAATCTAGATTAATCTAGATTAAAATAGCTCATTCGAATTCTGCCGAAGGCGTTCAGAATATGTGTGTTACCCAAATAAAATTGACAAACAGTAAGTCTTTGAGAAGGGGTTTATCAAGCTAGGTGGTGCATTAGAAGAGGGGCTCATCTCCTGTTTCCAAAATGCATCACAAACTGCTTGAAATAGCTGTAAACTAATTCCACGTTGCACAAGGTGCAAACCTTAAGCCTATTTTGCACCAATGTTTAAGTTTTTTTTTCAAGTTTTTATGTGTCAAGGTATAAAAACCAAATAATTAAATGTAAAATAGGGCTGGATAGTCTTCAGTGTAAAAATGAAATATACAATCAAACCACATTTATTCAGACACCTTCAACATTTCTCACATTATTACAGTTTTGCTATATATATATCAAAAATTATATCTGGTGTCTGAATATTTTTTGGTTTGACTGTTAAAACTACAATTAATTCAGTCAAGAGCAGTGAGTGATTTTCTTTCATTTTCTTGGATTAACATTACAGCAGCCAGTCGCTAATAGGCACGATCCCTTTAAGTGAGGATGAATGCACTCAATATAATACACATCCCATTTTTTCCCTCAACTGTTTACTTTCACTTAAGAAATAACTGACAGTTTTTTCGAGAATAATTTCCAAGGTGGAAATTTTGACATATTTTGTATGTATTTGTCGGCACAAGTGCAAAAATAAGCACATTGGATGTTCAAGTGTTTTGAGACGCCTTTCTCATGAGCCCTGAACACCAGAAGACCGCGAGTACTGAATTGGGCTCTTTCACATCTTTTTGTTTGTTCAAACTGCGATTTGTATTTGTTCGTTCAGGAGCAGGAGGGACTTAGAGGAGAACTTCGCAGAAGAGAGCTCGGTTCATTGTCGCTGTCCGTTAGATGCGTCTCTCTCTCTCTCCGTACCGAACACAGCGCTCGTGCGATCAGCTACTCTGTTCAGCTTTTCCGCATCTTGTGTTTGGATGCTGTAATATTTAAAAACACGTGAAAAAGATAAGCTTTCATGACGATGCGCAGCAGTGGCCCATCAACTGTCCTGAGCATCTTTTTAGGCTGGCCTCAGTCAGTTGGTTATATAAAATATCAAGGTGAAAGTCATCATAGCTTGCTTAGTATAGACCCAGCTCCCAACCCAACTTTGAGAATAGATTAACGGCGATAATTTTTTTTTTTTATCGCCCGATAAGAGTCTCACGTTAACGAGCATGTTAATAACGATAACGGCCCACCACTAATATATATATATATATATATATATATATATATATTTGGAGATTAAACTATTGTGCAAAATGCTATTTATTTTAACAAGTGTATGCTGTTGACTTTTCCTGTCTATATTGTTCTGCACAATAACAAGACTGTAAATTAACATGCACTGAATTAGATAATTGTTATTGTGGTGGTGTAATTTAGCGCTCAAAGATCTTAAGCCGGTAACTAGAATGGTGTAGCATCAAACTCTACAACAGGCTAACACATTATAATTGCGTCCTTGAGCAATGCACATAACCTCAGATTACTCTTTACTGCTTAGAAATTAGAAGTTAGTTGCAGGGCCAAGTTTGCTTTGTAATTTTAGGTGGTTAGTATCACTCTACTAGTTCCCACAATTCTCTGTGGTTGAAATGAACATCTCATGGGTATCTGAGTCAGCTAGCACAAGATAATCACAAGACAGCAGACTCGTGGAAGATGAATGAATTCTGCTGTTTTCAATATTTATTTTCTGGCCTTATTTGCATTCATCTTAATTTTACAGTATGTTATTTATTCAAGGCTATGACATTGCTCTGGAGTAAATAATTCTTAGGCGAAATAAATTGCTTTTGTAGCAAAACACCATGCCAAGAGTTATGTGTGCATTTATTGCTTTTCTTCCCCCCTTCCTCGTTCTTCTTTTTTTCTCTGCTTTTCTTTATCAGCTTGACAGGGCTGAAAGCTTAGAGAGACTATCCATGCTGGTAATGTAATGTGTTTCTGTAATTACCTGCGGAGGCTAAATGCCTTTTGTTAGCGGCACGGCTAAATCTCATTAAAAATAAATAATAAATAAATAAGTTAAAAAAATAAATAAATAAAAACAATTCTGAAAGTCGCATAGTTCTTATTTTGGTTGAACCTGCATATGTTCTTCAATTCACACTTTTCAATAGGGGTCTTTGATTTAGTCCCCTTACACACAAAGATGAATAAATTAGTGTGGTGGGTTTAGTAATTGGCTCTGTCATGGTTCACTGAACAGAAGCATGAGTATTACACAGAGGGCCAAGCCATCACCTCTCTCTGGGTGACATGAAATGAATCATGACAATTATCATACCGCTGTGCTCAGCAAATGGAAAGTTTTTTTCCTTCCATTTGTTTGTTTATTTATTTTTTTGAGGCTAGATTTTCCCATGGCTTCCCCAGGGTGTTCAGACATCAGGTAATAAATCAATTCAGACTTTGACAGTACCACCTTAAGAATTCCCCAAAGAGGTGTCACTATTGTTATAGCAGTATTACATGCTGTAAGTCATTATTGTGAGTTGTAGTGCACTGAAAGATATGTTTGGAGATGGGAGCTGTGGCCTAGCTGTCGATATTTTGGTGCATGCTCTCAACCTATAATTCCCTTTCCTCTCTCTACTGACCCTATATAGAAGAAAATAAGCTTGGCTCCAATAGTGTGCTGCCTACAAAGGTAGTATTTTGAGGGATCATAGGCATACTCCCAACATGCAAAAATTTTATCGTGTCTCCTTTTTGTTTTAGACATCCCGGCTTTTTATGAGGTTACTTGATGGTTTAAGAAAAAATCCACTAGCCAATTTTCATTGGTGTTTTCTCTTAAACTCAAAGATGATTGGCCTCCCAAGTGAGACCCCATATATCATCAGTATTCATTCCACACTCCATCAGGAAACAAGGGTTACGTACCTCGGCTCTCTCACTGAATTTACCTCCAATCAATCTCAGATCCAAATAATGCTATAATTCAATATATGCTCAATTCGTTTCTCTAAGCCTTACGATCATTCGGGACTCATGTCAGCATTCTCACCTTTGGCTGGTACAGATGTACAGCTGTGGGGAAAAGGAACGGGGCTTGTCTGGGGTGTTTCTGGGTGTCCACAACTTTCGTTCCACTGAGGATGACTTGCCGTGCTCATCCAAGTTAAATATTAATAACCCAGAATAAATTTACCAGCTGGCACAATGCATGTTGAGCATACACATGTATACACATACATTAAAAGTACATCATTTCTGCAGGACTACAGAAACTTCCAGTACCTGCTAGAAAACAGCCTGTAAAAGATACTGGTAAATTCTGCCTGGATGTGATCTGTTAAGTGTATATAAATGTTCTTTAATTTTGCAACACAAACTTATGCAATGTTCAATTTAAAATATTAGAAAACACTTGTGATCAAGTTAACAGTACAGTACGTTATAGGCTGTACTTTTAAAGATTTTTTTTTTCTTTAGCGTGCAGATAAAAACCAATATGAAAATATAACCATGAACAAACCTTTTTCATGATATATACTTTTATTGTATTCTATAATTTGTATATAACTACTGGAAGTTTTTTTTTATTATTATTATTGTTTTTTTTTAGTTAGATGATAACAAATGTGTCGCATTGAAGGGTTGTAGAAACTACATCATGTTAATTTTAACAAAGGCTCCTAGTTGTGACCACTAACAAATATATTCTTGTTTGTGCCTTGCATTTAAATGAACAGGCATTGCATTTAAATGGGATATCTTGATTCCAGACTTAGTATGCATGAACAATCCACCATAATAAAAAAACAAAGGAAGCATTAGGTAAATCTTTTTATCCATCTCAACATTTTTCCCTCTCTCCGACTCTGAGATTTCAGTGCATCTCCACATATTTTGATCCCATTCTTTTGTCCTCCCCTAAACTGCTGTTTACTCTGTTAGTTCACATGATTGGGCAGCTTCAAAGCAGCTAATCCTCTCAATGTCTGGAGGCATCTGAGAACACGTAACTGATCCAAAAACCTTCTCACTGCAGCACAGGTCTGGCAGATAATGGATGGTTATGGAAATAAATGGGTTTCTACAGTATTTCTAAAGTAATTCAGCTCCTTTGAGTGTAGCAGCACTCTTATTCTGTATGAAAAGCATTTGTTCTGAGTGTGAAACCTGAACTTAGTGAGAGACTTATTCTCAGTCAGTGTTTTTTTCTGCAGATGTGTGATTTTGATTCTCTCATAATTGGTCTTTAATTGGGATCTATATGTTTTTTTTTTTTTTCAGCACCATTTTTGTTAGTATTTTAGACTTTACATCTTTCAGATTTTTGACATTTATATAATTCCTTTGCTGGGTTGAATCCAAGCATCATGCAGTCTTGGAAGTTGATACTACCTTATTTCATTTGAAAGGAAATTAAAAGGCATCAATTGAGAGAGAGAGAGAGATTGAGAAATACATTGAAAAAAATGAGTCTGCAAATAGCAGAACAGACAGGAAGCTGTGCTTTTTTTTGTCCAAAATAAGGCCCGTAAAAGAAAGAGTTTGAGTATTGAGTCCTCCATGGGAAAGTGGGAGTGCTCTTGGCTTATACAGGTATGCCAATTAACACACTATGTGCATATGATGAACCAGGAAGAGAGGTTATATTATTGCGTCTGAATTGAGCTTCTGTTTCAGGGCTGAGCATTCATGCCTCATTAGATTAGGACTTTCTTTTGGCTCAGTGTTTTTTCCCATGGAAGTTATGTCAGTGCGTGAGTGTGAGTGAGAAAGTGGTGAGTGAGAAAGTGAGAGCACATCACATCACAAAGAAGCACATCACAAATAACTGATGGGTCTTAAGGACACAAAACACTGGGAAAGGTTAATATATGGCACATGGATTCGTTTGAAATACACACTGCCTCTCGCTCGCTCTCGGTCTCGCTGTCACACAAACAGGTTTGCCCAACTCCGGAGTAATTTATTTTAAACTTTGAGAAACCTCAGAGTGCAATAACAGTAGACAGAGGTGGATGTTCCTGCAGGTTTGATCAGTCGCTGTAAATCTTGCTGTCAGGGGCCACAGCAGAAACCCATCAATCTCACTCACAAAGTATTGAGATGGGAGATCGTCACATCATGGGGAAAGCATAATAAATCAACGTGCTGTAATGACCGCACTGCAGAATGGCCATGACTTTGATAGGGATGCCAGTTCATATTTTTGACCAATTAAATCCTATCTAGAATGAGAATGTCCATAACTTTTAGTAACACAATCTCTTTCATGTGAAGTAAATCATTATTTTATTTATTTATTTATTTATTTATTGAGGCTCTGCAGTTTCCTGGTACAAGTTTGGAAACAGCTTTCACAAAAATAAATCAAACCCTTAATATCAAACACGATAGGCTTTTATGCTTGATCTCCCAGCCCAGTGGCCTAATGGATAAGGCACTGGCCTCCTAAACCAGGGATTGTGGGTTTGAGTCCCATCTTCGTTGACGTAAAGCAGAGTGATGCAGCGGAAGCGTGCTGGGCACTTAACCCATAGGTCAATTGGTTGAAAACCGTCCTCTGCTAAGACTTTTGGTCTAGTGGTTAGAGAGTTGGCCTAGTGGTTAAAGAGTTTGTCTCCTAACCCTAGGGTTGTGGGTTTGAATCTTGGGCTGGCAAAAACATGACTTAGGTGCCGTTGAGCAAGGCATCAAACCCCCAACTGCTCCCCAGGCGCTGCAGCATAAATGGCTGCCCACTGCTGTGTGTGCACTTGGATGGGTTAAAAGCAGAGCACGAATTCTGAGTATGGGTCAACATACTTGGCTGAATGTCATGTCATGTCACTTTAGATGTTTAGATGTGGCCAATATACATCACTTTAGATGTGGCCAATATTTGTGAAATACAAACCTCCAGTCACTACATATCAACTTGTAACTTATACTTCACATTGCTTCTTTCTTTCTTCTCAAGCTGGTGTTGTGCTGACTCGGCAACCTGGCATGGCCACTGCGGTCTCAATCGTTAAGTCTACTTTTAATTGGTGTCTGTAAACACCAGGACAAGGTCAAAGCACTCCTGTGGTTGACATGGTGACTGTCCAGGGAAACGAGAATGGCTGATTTGAGAGCTGTCGGGGTATGGCCACTTCTTACAGTATCTTAGAGAAATCTTTCTCAGAGAAAAGAAGCACATTCTCTATCTAGTGTTTTTTTTTTTTTTTTTTTTTTTTTTTACTTTACGTAATGCATCTTACAAGACTTTTTTCCTGTCCTGCAGAGTTGAAGATGCTCTGAGGATCAGGGGCTGATGATTTCTCACCAACACACTTGGGGGAAAAGCAGAAAGCCTTTGTGGAAAGTCGGCAGGGCCTGGGAGAGGATGGACTCTCATTCGTATAAAAGCTCTCCCTCACAATATGGTCATCTAGACCCGAGCGGCCCACTCACCTGTGATGGACATTACAGAAACTGTTGTGTTCTCCTAGTCCAGAGACTATGATGGCAGTGACTTTGGAGGGGGTGGGGGATCTGTGTTTGATGAGTTATAACAGGATAGTGGTTAAGGAACTAGGTTTGGAATACAAAGGTTGTTGGTTCAATTATTTTATAGGTGAGGATTCCTGAACTGGAGTCTTTACATTTGTTATTACCTTTAGCAAAGCACGCACTTTCTTTTGCTGCTGTCTGACTGTACATAAAAAAAAAATTCACTTGGTAAAATAGATTCAATTGATCCAAGTCAAAGTCACTTGTGAACTTTTAATTTCTGGATAATCATTTGCATAGCACAATTTTTTTTCGGGGATGTCTAAGGTTGAATTAATATGAATTCCTTTTTTTTTTATGGCACCAAAAAGGCAGCCTGAAATGTGGCAATGTATTAGAGATTGCTAAACCACGGACATTAATATCCATTTATTCATGACTTCTCATCTGCCTGATGCACTTGTCTAATCAAGTGGTTTTCCAAAAGCAAACAAACAAACAAAAAGTACTGTCCTTAAGGGGGAATATATTAGGATAATTTTTGGTGGGATTCAGATTAGACCACCAACCGTGCAAGTTTACAAGTCTGTCAGGAATTTGTTGATTTGAATGCAGCTCTCCTGTAAATATCTGACAAGCCTGTCAGTCTGAGATAGAATTAACCTGGATAGCTTGAATAATAAATAAATGGGATTTATGTAAGTTTTAAGGGATAGTTCACCCCCCCCCCCCCCCCCCCAAAAAAAAAAAAATATATTATTTGTTTTAGTTCATTTATTAACAGGTAAATTAAATAATAGTAATACATATCCAATAATAATAATGTTAAATAAAAAGTTACTGAAATATGATGCATGATATACTGTTCGTATGAAGTGGGAATTTTGATAGGACAAAAATATGTGTAGTGCAGATGTTTGGACAGACACATGGACAAACAGCCTGTAAGTGAGACTTCTGAGGAACTGTTCAGTATATACAGGCATCTGAGAAAAAAGGCATGAGGAGGCTTAATTTGGATTGTGGAGGCAGAAAAAAAAATAAAATGACCTGCTCTCACTGTGAAGGTTTGAGGCCTGTTTTTCTCAGCCAAAGAGATGAAGTGGCTTTGAGCTGTTCTAAAGTGTGAGAAGAAACCGATCAGAAATCCCCACTGACAGACGCAGGGGGCAGATAAGGTGCTCAGACGCTTTATAGTCGACACCTTTACACAGACTGAGGCAGGCCTACGGATTCCTGTCAGAGAAACACAGAGAATAAAAAGGGGCAAAGGACTGTGTAGAGCAGGGAATGGGTGCAAGAGAGAGAGGGTGAGGGGGGCTGTCACAGACCATTAAAGCTCCTTATGTGCCTCTTCTTCTCTTTCACATCTCTACAGCGCAACACACAGACTCTTTCAGTCAACGTTGTATCAGAATGCAAAGAAAATACATTTAAACCAGCCTCTCAAACTACAGGATGTATGGGCACCCTCATGTACATACAGCTAGTCACTTGTGTTAAGGCCAGAGTGCAAATTATAGGGGAGGAAGAACCTGAAAGGCTCTCTTTTTCAAATGTAGACGCTGACTCTAATGTTCCCTCAGTTTCTGTCTCTCTCTCTGTGCCTTCACTTGACATGAACACAATTATCCTTGAAAGTATTGGCTAGCAAAGGGAAGGCTATTTGGTCAGAACACTATGGGGGATTGTGGTCGACTGAGACACGCTTCACATGTTTCCATGTTCGCTGCATCAGAATCAGCTCACTGCTTGACCTGCAGAGCTCTCCCCAAAGGTCACTTAGATGCACAAACAAGTTTGTGAGGCGAGCGAATGAGGGGATGATTGAGGAATAAAAGTTGGTTTGTTTGGAGAGTGTGTGTGCTGTTGTTTAATGAGGCAGCGCCAACCTGTTTATGTTTCTCCCACCTGTAAATGCGTTTTCTATGGGAAGGGAAATTCGATGGCAAAGTTAATGTGGGAGCAAATAAAGTATGGCAGGTGTAAAACGGCAGGAGGGGCAGATGGCAGACACAACCTTGCATACAGAATTGAAATGATGGGACGCTCAACGCCGCACCTCTGGAGCTGGGGAATAAACCTGGATTTGAGTGGATTTAGTGTTGTTGGAGGTGGCGGTCGTGAGCAGAGCTCAAACAGCTTTTTGAGCCTTTTTACGTTTTATTAAACTGAAAGCTTTATTCAAAGCAAATTACAAAGAAAATAAGTATTTTCTCGTCATTAGCATTGAGCTACATTTAGCCTTTATGTTACCATACCTCAAAATCATCTAGAAAGTGATTTTGAAAGTTTAAATGGTCATCAAGAAGTTATAAATCACTATTTGTTTAACATATTTTTGGAGAGAGACAACATTAGCTTCAGCATTAACATTGGAGTTTGAAAAACATTTTGTTTGAAATAGGTACTCTTTTAGTTGTCGTTAGCATTTAGTTGCATTTAGCTTCTTTATAGGCTCAAATACCTCAAAATCGTATAATAGGAACTGATTTTGAAAGTCCTATGTCAATCTTTGTAACTAAGTAAGACATTCTCCATTCTCTTCACAATCTTTTTGACTGAAAGCATCGTTAGTTTTAGCATTAGCATTACTGGCCAAAGAGTCATATGTGCAGATAACCATATGAGATGAATAAAGACAGCCTTTCGTATGTTTAAGATAAAGTCCTTGATATTATCTTTGATGAGGGAGCCAAACTTCACTTGGGCTTCTGATATGTATCTCTCCTCCAGTCAGGTTTAGACGGTACAGTCTCGCTCTTTTATCACTGGCCTACATTTGGCCAGCGATAACGTTGTTGGATACAGAGAGGCAACATCTGTGGCCCTTTTTAGAAAAGTGCCATTTTTCTGTGTGACCCTACTGGGGCAAATGGAGCGGAAGACATCAGTCATCACTCTTGGAGGCTAAGAAACAAGTGGTTTTAGAGATGGATCACCAAATGGTCCATTTATAATCTAGTGCAGAAATTGCCGCAGTAAACACGCACCAGTGATGTGAATTTGAGGATGAGTCTTACACCCCAGAGAGGGTAAATCATTTTACTTAAAACATGCTGCTTGGGACGATAAGAACAATGTTAAATTCTCAAGTGGCGTTCACAGTGACAGTGATTTAGTCTCTGTGCTGTTGTTTGCTAATTTAATACAACTAAATTAGTGAATCAAGGTCTTTGGGGTCACTAGAAGGCAACTGTGCTTGGTCAGGTTGGACTCTGCAGGACGTGGTCCCTTCAGGTGCAGGATTGGACCTTTCAGGTTCTCTGTTACCAAGAAGACAGTAGTGATAAAATATGAGGTGTGATGTGGGAAAAATAAAAATTAGGGTGAATGTTTTTGGACACACTTTTGGGCATCATTAGTGGACAGTAAAATTCCCCATTACTGAGGAAACATATATTCTGTATGCTTATGGAAGTGTAATTGTCTGAACAGAACTTGTGAGACCCCAAGCTCTATGTTGTGGTCACAGTCCCTCGGTCTCTATCTATCATTGGTGAGCAGCAGACTCTTACACCTCTCACCTCGGCCTTAATCATGTCCCATCGCACTCATGTCCCCGAACTGCTGTCCCCACACATTCTACTTCACAGCTAGCTGACTGGCGAATCTCTGAGATCAGTCTTACTCAGCAGACATCTGCGCACAGTCCTCCACGACGTTGGCCCACCTGAGCCGGTGCTGAAACGTGACGAATGGATATGAAACAGAGGAGTGACCTCTCTCGTTCAGAGGGACATGGGGCCACTGCCTCTCAGGAGTCCACATTATTAACACACCGTCACACTCCCAGTCAGGGAAATGATCAGCGAGATTAATTCTTCTTTAATCTCTTTTTTTTTTTCTACATGTCAAATGGACCTTTGGCTGTGATGGACTCGTAATTAATAGGAGACGTTTCACACTGTCTCCATTTTTCTTCTGTGTCTTTTCTTGTACAGATAAAGTCAAGTGCTAGAATTTTAAAGACTCATTATTTTCTGTTTTTTTTTTCTCTTTTCTAGGTAAGAGCTGTCCTGTGCTGAAACCTCTGATGGTCAATGTATGTAGCCTTTTATATATGTATTTGCTCCATTTTGTGTTAGTGAATCGGATTCTAGCAAGACAAGGTTCCCGGGTCTGTGTTTTTCTGAGCATCACTGAATGGAGCTTCCAGTACTAACCAATCAAAGTTTGAAAGCTAGATTGTGTTCTCTGAACTTCTTGAGCAGATGTTAAAACTCTTGAACGTGAACTTTTGATCTATGAATAACTGGATTTACATAGTTTAGTGAGGTCAGCTCAAGTTCTGGCAAGCTGAAGAGATTAAAAAAAATACACTCTATGCAAATCCCATTATTTTTTGCCTGTTGACATCATTCTTAATATCGATGGGTCTTCTTGCTAGGTCAAGAAACCAAAAAAAAAAACAAAAAAAAACATTCGTTAATAAATATAATACTCAGTCTAAGCTGGGTATTTACTGAATGTGTTTTAAGTTTCTGAATTAGAAAATATTAGGATGTTTTTGTGGTTTCCAGCCTGCACCAGCATTTTGATCATATTCACCAATCTTAAATGACCCCCAGAATATTTGCTGGTGCGAATGTAAACAGTGAATTGATAAAAAAAAGAACAGATAGCGGCCTGATGATAACAGCAGAATTAAGCGAAGTTGGTCATATTTAGTTATACATTATACTAAATTAATACTGTATTAGTGGGTTGCAGAGAGATGACACATTTCCTCACCAAGTTCAAATTTCCTGAAGGCATCATATATTTAAATGACTAAAGGTTTGAGGCAAAAAAAATAAATAAAACAGAACTTAAACTGGTTGCCTGAAGCGTAACCTTTTTGCATGTTCTCTGAACTGTGACCTCATTGTACATAGTGTGTGTGTGTGTATGTCTGTGGGTTCCGGTTGTGTTTTGGGTTTTGTTGTGTTTTGCGTGTTAGCTACTCATTTGGGTCATTTCGGCATGTGTAAATAATGAAATTAGATGCTACCCTCAGTTTTATATCGCAAGTGTTCACTTACAATATTCCTCACAGATTTGCTTAGCCGTGGAGTGCTTATTCTTAGACCGAATTCTTCAAACAGCATGCTTCGGACAGACAACTGAACAATAATAACTAATGTGTTTTATAAAATTTCTGACTGGATCAAAAGAGGATCCTTGCCAGCATGGTTTAATGACTCAGAGGAGTTTAGTGTTGTAAAGGTTCTCCAATAGCTTAATGCATTATTCACTAAGAAAGTAGTGCGCTCTAAATTTTCCCTGAAATATATATATTTTTTATTTGTATTTATTTTTTGGGAGAAATTTAATCTAAACCCAATTATTATTATTTTTTCTTTCCAGAATAATTTCCAGAATTTATTTGTTTCATTACTTAAGATAAGCATCCTTAATGTAAAAAGAAAATATTTACACTTCCAGTCCATTTCCAATTTTCAGTGTCACATGATCCTTCAGAAACCAGTCCAATATACTGATTTGGTGTTTAATAAACATTTATTATTATTATTATTATTATTATTATTATTATTATTATTATTATTATTATTATTATTATTACCAAGGTTGAAAACAGTTCAGGATATTCAGGATATACTTCTGGGGAAGTTCTGGGAAAACTAGATGTGACGATTCACATTTCAATACACAAAATGATTTTTTTTTTAATGAAACATTTGAAACATTTTTTTGCATCTCATTGTTTTCCAGTATTTTTTAATGCAATTTTTATGCAGATGGAGACCTATAGTATGCTACACTGTACAATGTCCAAGTCCAAGTTGCAAATAAAGCACAGATTATTGGAGTATGTTACAAGAAAATACCATTTCAGATTTTCTACTTCAAAATTTCCTTGTTTAATAATAATTAATTTTACTTATAAAGCCAATAAAATACCCAAGTGACTACACAGCATCAAACTAAATAAATAAAACACTGATTTTCAAGTCACTGAAGTCGTTCATTTAAATTTCCTTCATATTTCAGGCACTTAACAGGCTGTGTTCAGACAGTGTCATTATAACACGTTGCGACTTCACTCATTTGAGTTAACACCGTCACTGCGCTTAATCTGACAAGACTCGGTCGTTCACTCTTCCTTAATTCTTTACGTCTTCTGCTAAATGGTGTCATTAGATCACTCTTTCTCTTCCCTTCTCTGATGTGTCTGTCCATCCCCCCGTGTGTTATCTATTCATTTATTCTTTCATTTATTTATTGCCAACACGAGAAGCATTTGTTTTGACAGATGCTTGCTCTGGGGCGACTGCCAAAGCGTAGACAGATTTTCTGGAGGTCGGCACGACGGCGTTCACTGAACGCAGCGGGCCAGGAAAAACACACTCCACGCAAGTCAGATTTGTTAACAATTATCTGTTCTCTGCCCTTTTACTATTGCTTCTACAGAACACAAGGATAATTTTATCCCCATGTGCCAAATTATGTCTGAAATATGGAGCGGTTAGAGGTGAGGCGTAAAGGGTGGTGAGAGGGGAAGGGTGAATAGGTTTGTGTTGAGTGGGTAAAGTTACAGCCGGAAGGCCAGAACGCCAGTACTGCTCTACTCTTCCACCTGACCTCCACTCTCCGGGCCGCTCTTTTGAGGATTTTTGCTTGTTAATTATGCTGAATTATTCTTAACCTATGTGCCCTTATTTATGGATGTTGTTGTATAGAAAACAGCATTATAGCAATTGGAGTTGTCATGGGATAGTCACCTTTTGTCCTTATTTACATGATGCTATTAATTATGGGGGAAAGGTAGGGTGCCAATGGAATCAAGGGATATTGTAGGTCAAATCTGAACAAGCTCATTAGCATAAAATACTATTTTTATATATATTTAACTGAAATAAAGTGTAGCTAAAATGTAAATATTAGATAAACCATAAATAAATAAATGTTACCTTGGCTAGCAACTGATTTAAATAATTTTAAGTCAAGGCACTAAAATTACTAACTGGAAATAAATAAAAATTAAAGGGGGGGTGAAATGCTATTTCATGCATACTGAGTTTTTTTACACTGTTAAAGAGTTGGATTCCCATGCTAAACATGGACAAAGTTTCAAAAATTAAGTTTTTTTTTTTTGTTCCAAAAATACTCCTTCCGGTTTGTCACAAGTTTCAGAAAGTTTTTTTCGAGTATGGCTCTGTGTGACGTTAGATGGAGCGGAATTTCCTTATATGGGTCCTAAGGGCACTTCTGCCGGAAGAGCGCGCGCTCCCGTTTAGCAGAGCACTGAGAGCACAGACATTCACTGATCAGAGCGAGAGCGTCGCAAAATGTCACAAAAGAAGTGTGTTTTTGGTTGCCAGGGCAAGACAACCCTGCACAGATTACCAAAAAAAAAAAAAAAAACAGCATTAAGGGACCAGTGGATGGAGTTTATTTTTACAGAGCATCAATGGAGTTGTGCAAGTATTTTTGTTTGTTCTCTGCATTTCGAAGATGCTTGTTTTACAAACAAGGCCCAGTTTGACGACGGATTTGCACATCGTTTATTTCTTAAGGATAATGCAGTCCCAACGAAAAAGGGTCACGATCGTGTGTTGGAACTGCAGGCGGTGAGTAAAACTGCTTAAAATATCTCTGTGTTGTTAACTTAGCTATCAGCACGTAAGCACATCAAGTAAACAACATGCGATGTTGTCATCAAACTGCACTTTCCACATGTACAGCTTAAAAAAAAAAAAAAGACGACATAAAGTGGAACTTAGTCATTTTCCAAAATCGCTAAGCAAATATATTCAGTTTCAGTACATACCACATAGAGATGTCATTGCTGATGCTGCTTTTGTTAAATTTCAGCCTCTGGATCTGATTCTGGATCATAAATATACGCTGAATCTGACTGTTAGCCATGGTTTGTTTTGGATGGTTTTTTCCTCACGGTAATGTCACAGCTTCCAAACGCTCTCAACGCAAAAGCCTACTCGCGCTCGTGGTTCTTTAGCTCCGCCCACACGTCACGCCTCCAGCCGGTCGTGTTTTTCCGGGAAAAATCGGTACACACTATCTTTTTCTCATGAATATAATAAAACTAAAGACTTTTTGGAGTTATGAAGGATGCAGTACTACTCTATAGGTACTCAAGATTAACAGGATATTGAGTGAAAACGATTTCACCCCCCCCCCCCTTTAAAACTGATGTAACAGAAAAGAGTCGAACCAGACAAATTAAAGAGTCTATCAAAGCAATGTTTGAAACACGAGAGCCAAATTCCTCAGGAAGTCATAAATCAGTTCTAGTGCCACAAGAACCAAGCAAGATGACCAACCAACTTGTTCACACAACAGCTTTCAACATTAACACCACTGGAACAATTATTTACAGTTTCAATTCAAAGAAGTGAAATTTGGTGCCAAATTTGTTGTTCGTAATGGAAATGCAACGCTGGACATCACATGTAAACTCAGGAGATCAAGTTAAACACTTCCATTGACTTCCCCCACCCAGCAGATTTGTCAAGAGAATGTCAAGAGAATGGCAAAGAACCTGCTTTTGTACATATGTATGGACCAGAATGAACTCAAAAAGACTTATAAATGAATCAGTCCATCGCTTCTCTCCATATTCATTTATGTGTAACCCACACATTTGACTATCATGTTATAATCACTTATTGTGTATGTTTTTTTTTTTTTTTTATAACTATGGCATAGCTTAACGATTTGTAATTATGTTTGGTATGTCTGTTATCCAATCTGCTTGCTTGAATTAGTTCAGACAATAATTTATTTGTCCCATGTATCGTATTCGTGTTATAGGAATCATGTCCAAAATTAAACCCTGCAAGGCAGGAAAATTCGGACCACATGCTTGGTAAGATAAACAAATGATTTATGACACCCCCCGAGCCAAGACAATATCTGATTGGTCAAGACAACATTTGAGGTGTGGCCAACAGGCCAGTTTAAAAATTGAGGACATCGTAAAATCGTTGCTTTTAGTCAGCTTTTAGTCTGCTTTTTAGTCTCTGCTATTAGTAATGCCTGCTCTCAGCTTTTAGCTTGTAGCTTTGCTACCTAGCTTTAGCTTGTAACTTCTAGCCATGCTGTTTGTCATCACTGTTCTTTGAGCGCAGTTCCAGCGTGCTTCGGCCTGCAAGCCTGCTGCTACTTAGCCACGATGAGAAGGAACACAACCTAGTCTCGTCAAACTTTATTTCTTTTCTTTTCCGTTTGAGAGTTTCGTGTTCTGAGTTAAGTTTTGTAACGTCGACCTCGTCTGCGCGTTTCAACTCCAACCAGCCACACAACTCCAGCTTCAGCCAACGCCCAAGCACGGGCTTCCCAAAACGTCACTTCAGTGACTGAACTTCCAGCCAATCAATGACCTCGGGATAGCCCTTTCACCGAGACTCCTTTTTCACAGGAGACGCAAGTAACTTTACCTCCAGACTGACCTTTGCTGGTGTATCTAATATAATTTTAACCTCACTGAGGAACTCAATGCGAGGGCTAATTACGTGACTGATGGTTGTTTACGTCTATTCAATTTTTGATTGCTGTAAACTTGGGATTCCATATTTCCATTCTCTTAAACTCATCTTTCCCTAACTTTATATCTTCCTGCAACTTGTGTGAATGTGTGAGTGCGTGCGTTTAAGTGTTAGATTAGTTTATATGTCTTATATTTATCTTATAAAGCCTTATTCATATTGAAAAGAAAAGTATCTTGTGTTTTGTGCTTACAAGTTAATGTCTTAAACTGCCGATCTTGTTACTGTGCTAATTGATAGTGTTTTCACTATACTTTGGATATTAATATCCAGCGCAGATTTGATGTTAAACGGCTTGTTCAGTGAATCGCAGGGCGTCTCAATTATCAGTGGTGAAACAGTGATTCTGTTCAAATTCCCTTTAAATTATTAAACGATTCCCTTTGAGCTAAATTGACCTGTTTCCCTTACACTGAACTAAAACGGAAAACCTAAAACTAAAAAAAAAAAGAAAGAAAATACAATTTAAATATTAATAAAAGGAAAAATATTTAATAATTAAATTGAAAACTGAAAACAAAAATTAAATAAAAACAAATCAATTTTTATATCTATTATTTATTAATATTTGTATTATTTATTAATATAATACATACAGTAAACACTAGGCCATAGCTATGACTGTGTTTGTGTTAATCCTTTTCTTCACTAAAATAAAGTGGAGTTTATCTGAACGGATTTTCTCTTAACTGTTTTGAACCTTTTTGTGAATGCTTTATGAATGTTAATGCAGTGTGTGTATGCTTATCAGAGTCCAACACACACACACACACACACACACACACACACACACACACAGACTCACAGCAGGTTAATGGGGTGCCGTGAGATAGCAAATGTCATACACTTGAACACAACTACTGTCTGCTTCTCCTGCTCTTCAACCTCAAATTCCACTTCATATCTGTCTATCTTCTCCTTTCACTCCATCTCTGCTATCAACCTCCTGTTGAAAATGTTTGAAGGGGTATTTCTGTTCCAAAAATACTCCTTCCGGTTTGTCACAAGTTTCAGAAAGTTTTTTTCGAGTATGGCTCTGTGTGACGTTAGATGGAGCAGAATTTCCTTATATGGGTCCTAAGGCACTTCTGCCGGAAGAGCGCGCGCTCCCGTATAGCAGAGCACTGAGAGCACAACAGACTTCACTGATCAGAGCGAGAGCTTCGTGAAATGTCACAGAAATGGAAGCTTTAGCCTAAGTTCTGCCAGGAAGACTCAATCACTTCGTCATTAATTACCTTCATCATTATCCAATCACGTCTTTATACTCCTGTATAAAAGATCGTACTTACACATGTTTGAGTTCGCAGATGCCAACGCGACAACAACCTCCACCCTCCCCACCACCACCAGGATGGTCCTGTCCTTACCTTCCAGGGGGGTCTGCTGCGCCCCTGCCTTCGTCTTCAGGCAGGAAATGCAGATTCGCTACCCTCGGATTACGAACCATGGACGGGGCCTTCCGCCAAAGAAATTTATAATTGTGCTCGCTGAGCTGTCAATAAATGTATGCTTCGTACATTCCTCTATCTCCCGAGTCTTTCTGGTAGAAGTGTGTTTTTGGTTGCCAGGGCAAGACAACCCTGCACAGATTACCAAAAAAAAAAAACAGCATTAAGGGACCAGTGGATGGAGTTTATTTTTACAGAGCATCAACGGAGTTGTGCAAGTGTTTGTGTTTGTTCCCTGCATTTCGAAGGTACTTGTTTTACAAACAAGGCCCAGTTTGACGCCGGATTTGCACATCGTTTATTTCTTAAGGATAATGCAGTCCCAACGAAAAAGGGTCACGATCGTGTGTTGGAACCGCATGCGGTGAGTAAAACTGCTTCAAATTTCTCTGTGTTGTTAACTTAGCTATCGGCGCGTAAGCACATCAAGTAAACAACATGCAATGTTGTCAGAGACAGGCGCGCTCAGAGCTAGTGCTGTCACTTTTGTGAAAAAATCATTTTCGATTTTTAAGACATAAGTGTTCATTGAATCGATTGTAAAATCGATTTTCCATGTTAACAAAAAAAAAAAAAAAAAAAAAAAAAGGTTTCCTTTTTCAACGTCAAATAACGGACGAGCGTAAAGAGAGCGCTGGAAATGCACAAGTCAGCAATATTTCTTATTTATTGGCATGAACTTTCGTGAAGAATAACAAACGGCAACAGGAGTGCAACATTCTTGAAAAAATATATATGCAGAGGGGACGGCTGCCATAACAAAAGAAAAACATCACTGCAGGCTTCATTTATGATTTAGGCAATTCAAAAATCTCCAAGATTATTTTTAATAATGATTCAATCCATTTAAAAAAAACTGTTCAAAAAATGAAACTTTAAATGGACTTGAGAACAGGCCATGTGTGTTTTTTTATTGAACGTAACCGACACTAGGTAGGCATATTGTAATGCGCAAAAAGGCACAAAATAAGGCCGTTACAAATTCATTGGACAGGAAAAAAAGTCGATCAACATTTTCGGAGTCCAGAGCAGAGCGTTTTTTATTCACTATATGTCCAGCTGTTGAGAAGACGCGCTCCGACCGCACTGATGTCCCAGGACACTCAGGTACAGCTGCGCAAGGTGGGGGTATTACTGCCAATTTCCACCACAAAAGCCGGTCGCTCTCAGCTTGCAATGGTCCTTTTCATAACTCATAACTCGTCTACTGCGCCCGAGACCCCCAGACGTTGACATTGAAATCATTCGTGCCAGACGAAGATGTTTTTCAACCACATACTGTTTATTTTAGTTTCAAACAAATAAATTCACATAAGTACTAAAAAACAATACATTTAGAGTTTATAAAATACACACTGATGTCTATGGAAGAGGTAATAATAATCCTTTCCATTATAATTCGACACATTTTATTCATATCAGATACACATTGTGTAACTTCAGTGTTAACATATTCTATTCCCAGTTCACCAGCCACTTACTTTTAAGTATTTCGGGAGAAGTGGATGAATTCACGTGTTGTAAACATAGAGGTTGTAAATCCAACATATCCGATTCGCTGAACTGCGTCTGCGGCACAAACTAACACGGCGGCACCCATCGCGCATACAGCTCAACTAACGCGATCGTTATAAAGGTGTTTAAACAACAATATACTTCCACTTGCATGTATTTGATAATCGGAATAACAGATATTTCATGCCATAACTAACACATTTGTGAATATTCTGAATAAAAAAGGAAAAATTATATAAAAGCAGATCATCATTCATTCAGCGCTGTTGCTGCTGCAGTGTGTCACGTCACGTGCACAAGCAATGATGCGTCACCATGGAAACGCCGCCCCCCCCTCTCACAATATAGTTCCCACGTCCCTAGTGTGTGCGCGCTGGCTTTAGCGCTGCAGTCAAGGGCACTCGTAAAACTGATGTTTGTTGTGACTGCCAGAGTTGTATGCAGGGCGAGCGAGGAGAGGGGAAATCTATATCGTCTATATCGTTGCTTTTTTCGATATTAATATCTTGAAAGTTCATATCTAGATATAGATACGATAACGATATATCGTTCAGCCCTACTGTTAGCCATGGTTTGTTTTACCTCACGGTACTGTCACAGCTTCCAAACGCTCTCAACGCAAAAGCCTACTGGCGCTTGTGATTCTTTAGCTCCGCCCACACGTCACGCCTCCAGCCGGTCGTGTTTTTCCAGGGAAAAATCCTTACAGACTATCTTTCTCTTATGAATATAATAAACTAAAGACTTTTTGGAGTTATGAAGGATGCAGTACTACTCTAGGTACTCAAGATTAACAGGATATTGAGTGAAAACGAGCATTTCACCCCCCTTTAAAACAACATGCCTGTCCTCACAAATGTTTGCAGTCTTGCAATAAGTGACATCTTCACACATAGACATGCTAATACAAACGTGTGCTTGCAGACACACTCCTGCATGACTCTCGCTTACACACACTCGCTTATACACACGCACAGCTGTGTTTATTCAACACAGTCATCTCTAACGATAGCGGCATGCAGCGATATGGCAAATCCTTCCCTGAGAAATTCTTCAAAGAACAGCTGATAAAAGTTGACATAATCGTGTAATTGCTTTAATGGGATTTTAAAATAGTAATTTCTAATTTAAGATCACAAAGAAATCCGTCCATGTGCTTTTTGTTGAGCATCAGAGAACAACATTGGAAGTGTGACATGATGTTGTTTTGACACGTTGCATCCAATGACAGTAATTTCTTCCTCTCTGCCTCCATCGTCTCTCTCTCCCACCTTGATAGATAAGCATCATGCTGGGCTCTCACTAGGACAAGTGGCTAATTACCAGCTAAAAATATCACCTCCTTAGTAATAATTACCGTACATCTTTGGATAATGATTCATATTTCGAGTGTTGTGATGAGTGGGTACGTTCAGTAATGTGACAAGCCATCAAGCAGCTCTGCCGTGACATTGAGGCTTCTTCAAATATTGAGAAAGGACAGGGAGATGGAGGGGGGCACAGGGGAGGGAAAATGGGATGAATGTGGCAGCTACACGCCAGGCATGGTTTCCACGAGACTGCACAACTGTCTAAACTGATAGTTGAAGAAATGTGCTAAAATTTAAGCTGGATTTTCATGTTACAAAATGTGAGTTCAAATTGCCTTTTCCATTTAAATAAAAGCACTTGGCTGGTACATTTGTAATAGAAATCTAAGAATGATGGTCTGTATATTCTCACAGAAAAAATAAGTCACTGGCTAAAAGGTACACATTATTAACCCTAAATGGCACAAATGAGTTCCTTTTGAAAGGGTACTGCCTGCAGTTTTTAACATTTTTCTTTCAAAATCATTCTAAAATCATTCTAGTTGCCGTAAGTCGGTCAGGCGCATCACAACGCACTCCGTCACCTGGGTATTAATCACCAGCACCTGGTGATGGATGGACATATGCTTTTTCAATACCGAGAACCAGAAGCAAAAGGCCTACAGCAACTCTGAAGCAGTTGCAGGATTTTTTTTGACAAAGAGTGGTCATTATGTGACAAAAATATCACAAAATCTCCTCAAATGGTGCTTGTATGGGAGAGTTCCAAGAATGGCCTAGTACGAGCCCAGACATAAAGCCCATTGGAAAGCTGTTGAATGACTTGAAAACTGCAGTCCACAAACGTTCACCGTCAAATTTAACTGAAATTGAGCAGTTCTGCAAAGAAGAGTGGGCAAATATTGCAAAGTCTTGATGTGTAAAGTTAATGGAGACATATTCCAACAGACTAAATGCTGTAATTAAAGCAAAAGGTGGTTCAACAAATAGTGACACAAGGGGGTGATCCTTTTTCCAACTCAGTGATTCATTTTTTTTTTTTTTCTGACATGTGGGTGTTATATATTTTACTTTGATGCTATAAATTGCACTGAATAAAACAAAACAAGATTTTTGCTAAAATGTTATCAATTGTTAATTTAATTATATCTAATCTTATTCAATTATATTATATATTTAATTTAATAATTTTTAGGGGTCTAATGATATATAAAAGGAACAAAAAAAAAGTGTGTTCCAAATGGGATATATCGTCCTCCGAAGGGCACTTCGAAGTGAAAACAGTCACGACCGCGATATTGATCTGAACGGTTAGACGCCTATTTATTATATATACTGTAACTAATAATAGTAAATATAATTGATTAATTACAATTTATAATTACAATTTGGACATTATTTTGTCAGTTTTAAATCGAAAGGTTAAACTTGCATACATTATCAGCCATGCCGACACAGATTCTAAAAAAAAGAGAGAGAGAAATAAATTATTTCCATATATATTGACTTTTGCACCATAATGGAGTGTGCTTTTAATGTTTAAGTGGTTTAGTTGGAGTGTAAACAGTATATGAAGACCAAAGTATAAATGAGTTTTTTGTGAAGCTGTTCCTCTCTCAGAGTGCTGCCCTCTCCTCCTCCGCGGAGCCGCTGCGTTGGTTGCAGGCTCAGAGAGGGAGTGGGAGGCCAATTGAGACATTGGGGCTAGTGCAGAGGAAGTGCATGCTGATTTCACTTCTCATTTCACTTATGATCTACAAAAGGTTCCTTATTGCTTACTTATAATTACCTCTCTCTTTATGCCTATATGTGCATGTGCATTTGTGTGTGTGTGTGTGTGTGTGCAGACGGGCTAGCCATAGTGAAGGCAGGCTGAGCTGTTATGCCCAGCAGACACCTACATGAAAGTGAAGAGCTCTCAGAAGTGAAATCAGAACAGATGGTGTTTTAGAGAGCCTGTGCACCTTATTGTGTAAAACTAGCCTTAGGAACTTGTGTTTTGTGCAATGCATTTATAATCTATATATGTATGTATTAGTGTCTATATTATATGTGTTTTTGCTTTTCAACTGAGTGTTTTTTTTTTTGCCTTAAGATTCACTTTTATTATGAGTTTGTTGATTGTTTTTCTCCATAAAATCATGAGCTGACATAATATTAAGTCCAGTGTAGTATATATTATAGTGTATTATAGGTTATACTAACTCTGAGGGGAAAGAAATCAGGTTGTGTGTATCAGGTTAAATGCATCTTACAAGCCGTTTGCATTTAGATTCTTAGTACTGACCTTAAGTAGAAAGAACAAGGTATAAAACTTGATTTTCTGAGGAAAATGTACGTCTTTGTCAGTACAAAATTTACCACCAGAATGACAAGGCAGTGCTATGTGCTGGCTAAGGTGTTTTGAATGCTTTATATAATGTTTTTGCCAGTTTCTTGGTGGTTTGTGGTTTGGCTGTTAGAACATTTGGAAGATGACTCATTTTTGTAATTTAGCTTTTAAAAGGAGATGAATTCAGAGACACAACTTCTTGAAGAGGGTTTAAACATCCTGACAACGTTTTGGTGTTACACTGTCAGCATGGTGAACTTTAAAATTCATCCCATCTATAGCACAGCCTGCTTGTGTAACCATCTAATGGTTTTAACAATATATTTCAAGAGAATTCCTGCCAGAAAAAAAAAAAATAATAATAATCTGCTGCAAAATATGCCCTTTTGGAGGAATGTGATAGTTTTGTGAAATAAAATGTTGGTTGGATTATTTATTTATTTATTTAATCATTTTTAATTTAATCATTATTGTAATATTTTATTTATTATTATTTATATTTTTTGTTGTACTATTTAATTTGTTTTAATAGTTATTTATTTGTATTGGAAATAATAGCTCTTTATTTTAACATTTTATTGTAATTCATTTCAAGCTATTTGTATTGCAAATAAATCTCTTTATTTTAAAATTTTATTGTAATTTATTTCAAGCTATTTTTATTAGTTGTTTATTTAATTTATTTATTGTATTTATTTATTTATTTATTTATTTTATTATGATATGTATGTTTGTTTGTTGTGAATTTTAAAACTTTAGTTTGTTTTGCTGCTTAGTTTTTGTTTTTAATTTTGTTTTTTGTTTTGTTTAGTTTTTTCTTAAAAGTTTGTTTGTTCATGAGAGGCTGTAATTAATGAGGGTGAAGATATTTGACGGCTGATATTATGTGGAACGCCAAGCTTTCGGAGTATAGCTCCTTGAAATTTGTACTTGTCATTTTCAATGTGACAGACCACAGCAGGAAACACTCATTTTCTTCTGATTATGCCCCTGCTGTTAATTACTGTCTTTAAACAATGCTCCATATAAAGGCGGGATGACAGCTTTTAATATCCGCTGGAGAGGCTCCGCCCCTTTTGAGAAACCTGTGTCATATCCTGTCAGAGGCTGACGTCTAGAGGGAGTCACTGAGCTTTGGTTGCTCTGTCACTGTAAGGTTATGTTTATGTCACACAGTAATGTAGAGCTGCAATTTGAAATGGTGTCAAGGGACTGTGGCTCAGAAACAGCATTATGTGTGCGAGAAATGCATTTAATGCAGTTACGATTACTGGTGACAGACAGGAAAAGAAAAAAAAAACAGATCAAGTGTTAGTGAGGAATTGGATCTGAGAGGTGTTCTGGGTGGGCCATGTGATTTCCTGCAGTACTTTGTCTTGATTGACAGCTCTGTGGCATGTCGTAATAGGAAATTGATGATGCTCTCTTGGAGACGCCGTTGGCTGGTAATTGATTGAGATCTTCTTGTGTGTGCAGGATGACATCTGTTCCAATGAACGGGCGATGTCTTTAATCGAGGGGTGGGTGGGGGGGATTTTGATTGGGGATCCCTGTACTGTTTTCCTTTTGAGACTCTCGGATGCATTTGTATGCTTCTAATTGGTTGTACATCTACAGGGTTGAAGAGTGCCTCACTACAGATTAGGTGTTTACTCAGGTAATCATCATTAAACACACGGGCTGCACTCCCATCAGCTTTGTACATGTGTGGGATTTCACCACTCTACAAATAATCTAGACTAAGAAATGCCACTCTTTGATGCTTGACTGGTTGCCAGGGTGTTGCTAAAGTACTTGGCTATATGATTGAGAAGGTGTTGTAGGTGGTTGCCTTGGTCTTGCTACAGTACGTGGTTGCTATTTTATACCAGTTTTAGTGCATTGATAAACAGTTCGGGTAAAGTGTGATGGTGGTTGCCAGGGTGTTGACCTGCAGTTGTGAAGGTGTTCAAAGTTGCTTTGAGTGTGTTTCTGTGTGATTTCTAAGTCATTGGTAAAGTTATCTGGAGCTTTTAGTGTGTTGCTACAGTCAGTTGGTAAGTTGTGTGGATGGTTGCCAGGGAGTTGTATTGTGGTTGTTAATGTACTTTGCTAAACAATTGATAAACTGTTGCCAGGGAGTTGCTATGTGGATAGTAAAGCTCAATATGTAACTGTGGTTGCTAAATAGTTGCTGTGTGGTTAAAACTATGTTAAGTAGAGTTTTTTGTGCGGTGCCGATTGGTGTATTGAAGGTGTGTAGGTGGTCGCCAAGGTTATTCTACAGTCAGATGCTATGGTGTAGTGGGTGGTTTCCAGGGAGTTGATATGTGGTTGCTTAGATGTTGCTGTGTGTTGTTAAGTGTTGTTAAAGTTGTTAAGTGATGACGTAAGAAGCGCTGTTTCAGGGTCCAAGCCTCAACTCTCTTCACTTGAGAATACGACCTCAGCAGCCATTTATGAGCACGGTTAATTCATATTAATAATTTAAGCTAAACGCTTTCAACTGTTACCGTACACACTACAGTCTCCATGCTCACAGCATCCCAAACACAAATATTTTATATATATATATATATATTTATATTTATAGTTTAATTGTCTGCCTATCTGGGACTTCGTTATGGAGATAAAGGTTAAGATTATGACTTTTTCGCTAGTATTCTATCACACTGTGAGTTTATATTAGCACCTTTTGTTGTTTTCTCGTGGTGACGGAGCGTTTGGTAACGGAAGCGCTGCTACGTGACGTCAGACTTAACAAGCGAATAGCTGTGTGGAGGGTTGCTAGAGTCTTGCATTGTGATCGCTAAGTTTCAAACTGTTCTCAGGTGTGTTGTTTGCAAACGTGCTGCTGAGTGGTTTCTAAGATTATCTGAGTGTTTTAAGTATGTTGATGTAAGTATGTAAGTATGTAAATTCGCAATTGTAACATCAAAAATAATTTTGGTACTTAATAACCTGCCCAAACGCTGCAGGGTAACACTCATCTTATACTAATTTCTTCCAGCCAGCAAAGCGTTTGGTTGTTCTCCATGAGGTCCTGTTGAGATGAAGCGTGTGATGTAAGTTCAGGACACAGGCAAGGACGGCGAGGTCTTTGTGGGATTAGGGCGCTCTGGGGCTTTCTGTCCTGGGGGTCTGTTCTGGTCTTTGATGTGAATCAGGACTCAGGTTCATCACCCAAGAGCTGAACAGCTGGATAGCAGTCCACAGAAATAGACTGAGATAAGAGCAGACCAGCACAGCAGCAAGACATTCTCTAAATCATCTGAAGCATTGTTAGGATTTAATTTCATTCATATACTATTTTCTCTTAGTGCTGTTTGCAAAGGCAACCGCACACAATCTCATTTGACTTCAAATAGCCGCCTAGCAGTCCCTTAAAGGTTTAATTCACCCAAACATGAAAATTAGCCTGTTTTGCTTCATCACTTCTAATGAATCTTGTAATGGAAATGTGTTTTCGAAGACTCTCATTTGAAAGCTCACAGGATCAAACATGCCTTTACATTGTAAAATAATGTTTTCTCGAAGTTATTCAAGTATGTTTTACATAAAAAATAAAAAAATAAACAATATCAGTCTTTCTACTTTACCTGCATCTTTGTAATGATTTGTGAATACAGGTATTAGCTTTTTCTGAGTGAAAACAGTTCTTACACCAATTTTTTTTATCAGTGTACAGTAGCTGAAGAAACACCTATAAATGTATACAGCTAAGGAACATTTTCTGTGACCTAAGATGGTACAGTAATCTCTCAGCTAATATTGCACTTCGTTATTGCTGTCTATATGGAATAAGAAGTCTTGACCAAAAATACTTCGTAATGGCCACCCAGATCTGCTACTGTATGTCAAAGCTTGTTATAAAGCATGTCAGAGATACAGTGGTGTGGAACCATTACGGAGACATGCTCTAATTATAGACTCTGTTCTCAACATATGATATAATGGCATTATGTCTGATTAGAGAAACTGTCAGTGAAGGCATCGCTCAGCACGACCTATTTTATCAGAACAGCAAAACGGCCACACATTGCCAAATAAATTATAGAATGAAGCATTTTGTTCAGACGAAAACAGACGATGACCTCAAATGCTTTCATTAACTGTGTCTTCCCACTCTGTCATTCCTAATGCAAGTTATCTGTCTCTCAAATATATTCCAAAGCCTGTCTACGGTGACATTCGCCAGAATTTAGTATGCATTGATGTCTGTAATATAAAGCTTTGCAGAAACACGCTTTTACATAAAATCGTGTGACGAGCAGCGGCTGAGCTTTCCGTTTTTCGGGTTTTGACTAGCACCTTGAACACATGCTCTGTGATATTCCATTGGCAGGATCAGAAATGATGAAAGAAATGAGATTCCATTTGCTGGGTAATTGAAACTGCTGGATTTGATTGATGTCTACGGGCGGTGAAAGTGGAGGAGCCGAATATACATTGCAGAGTATAGTCAAAAAGCACCGCATTATGTGACCTCCATGAGTTTGTGTGCATTAAAAATTAACAACATTCAGCTAATTGAACCAACCTGGCAAATCGACCAGATATTCCCGAGCAGTAATGCCTGCAGATCAGAGAGGTTTTTTGTATAAATGTCAGTAAACAAATTGAAAGCACATCAGATATTTTCATCAGATTTTTTATTATTTCTGGTTCAAAAACTCTTACCGTGTTAATCTCCGTCTGTAGGGAGTTACGTTGATTATGACCAGTGTTGTGCTATACATCTCTTCTGTAAATGTCAGTGCCCTGAACTGGTTTGTGAAGGCTGACTGTGTGTACATAAAACAATTCAGTCATTCAATGAGTAAATATCTGCAATGTGAATCATTATATTTGTTATTATGGTGTTTGTGCACTGGGGCTGATAGGTCACTGATGTATTAGAGTGTCCATGATAAAGAAAAAAAATCTAGTTGGAAACATAAAAGCCAGATTCATAGAAATGTGTTTTATGGCATTATATGGTTTAAAAAAAAAAAAAAAAAAAAAAAAAAAAGTAATTATTAAACTGAGATATTATTTAATAAATAACATTTTAATCATTTGCTTGAATACATGTGAATGTTTACAAATAAATTATATTTTAAATTATTCAATGATTGTGTCATATTATTTTTTCTTGTATTAATAAACAATAATAAGTTTGCTTAAAGCAAATTTGTATTATACTCTTCATAATTGTTTTTAATAAATTAATAGACAGTACAAAAAATAATTATAATTGACTCTGATGCTGGACCATTGGTCCAAAATAATGAGTAATGAGCTCTTCTGCAAGCTTAAACAAACAAATAAAAAAAAAAATAGAAAAATAAAATAATAATAATAATTGAATGTATTGCAAATATCAGGTAAAAATTAATATATTACATTTAAAATTTATTTTTTTATTATTTTATTTTAAATAATATTAGGCAAAGATGCTTAACAACTTGTTAAGGATTTTGTCCATTTATTTTAACTAATGTATTTTTTATTATTATTATTATTAAATTAATAGGGGAAAGAAAGTCATTGACCCTGATGCTGAACTTTTCGTATAATGAGTAATGAGTTTCCTAGTCTTTTACTCTTCTTCACGTTGTGCTGTGCTGTGTTTTTAAAGTGCTTCCATCAGAAGGAAGCTAAACTACTCTTCTGCCAGTAAACAACAGCACCAAATGGTTCCTCAGTCTGAAAAAGGCAATAACAGCATTAGCGGTGACCCCCTGCTCTGCGGCTTGTGATTTATAGCACTCGGGAGCCCGCGATTTTACCTCGCAGAACCCAGTGCTAGAAAACAACACAGAAACCGCTGGGAATTCAGGGCCTAAATGATGCTCAGAGGTGCTCGTAGAGGGAAATCTTCAATGTGCGACCAGATAGCCTCCAGGAGTGCTTAGAGCCAGACATGGCCTCTAAAAATCTCAGTGGCCCATGGAGGGTGCTCAGATCTGGGCAGAGGGAGTCAGGATATCTGGATGCTGCGGTTACTACACTCAGCTGTCCCCGGTGGTTTGGCAGTGCACTCGATTCACTGCCCTAGACGAGATGTTCTCTCGTTGTGTGTTCTGACACCCAGAGGGGATGAGATACCGAGCCTGCAAAGCTGTATGCATTTATTTTTTTATGATTCTTGTGCTGGATCCATAGGGCAGTTATCACAGTTGTAATTGTAGCTAGCTGTGTTTTTGTATAGCTTCATCTTTTAATATAGAATTAGTTCATCCAAATGTAAATAATGTGACATATTTCATCTTTCTTCATGATAAAAAATATATTATCAAAAAACAAACAAAAAAAAACATGTAGCATCCACAAGCTGTTGATTTATAAAGTTAAAGGAAAAATGGTCTATACAATTTATGCACTATAGAGATTCAATATTTGTTTTTTATTAATCACATACATGATTCTATAGAGCATAGTTAACCAGCAGTGAAATGTGAATCTATACATATACAATTGAAAATCATTAATTAACAAATCACTTTTCTTTTTTTTTCTTTTTTTTCTCATATGTTTTTAGCCTGCTAGACTAAATTATATTAGTGATAAATGAAGAATACATGAATGAAGAATACATGACTGAGAATCCTAACAACATGTGCAATTTGTGATTGTTGAGCCCTTGAACAAATTTTCATTTCCAGGTTTACTAAAACCAGTATTTACCGTAAATTTACAGGGTTTTTTGTACTCTCTCTTTTGTGCCACCCTGCTTGATATGTCCTGCTCCCGAGTAGACTCGATATGAGAGCAGCATAAGCAAAAAATGATTACATACACACACTCGCCTCTTTACCTGCTGTCAGGAATCAGAAAGAAAAAAAGCATTGGGCCCACTGCATTTGATTTACCTGCTTCCTGTGAGGCTCAAGGCTTTCTGCAATAATCAGATTGTCTTTTGTAGTGTCTGTGAGCGAGAAAACAGAGGTGAGGTCTGAAGTGTTTTGTGTGTACAGACTGAGTTTTGAGGTGAGTAGCTATGAGCAGTAAATCTCTGAGAGGTCTGCTGATCTTAGGCCAGGTCAGGAAAGGCGCTGAGCAGTAAACAAAGAGTCCAGATCTGAGAGCAGATTCAGCGCCTCCAGCAATACTGATTCCTGAGCGGAAGGCAATTACTATAAAACATCTGATTTCACAGGAGAGCCCGTTCCTAGACATTTATGTGTAACCTTTAATTTGTCCAGAAGAAACACATAGAAATGGTTCGTCAGAGAAGTCAAATGGACCGAAAAGAAAGTATAATATATCAAAGGATTTTTTTTTTTTATGAATAATTCTCCACAAAATGAAAATTGTGTAGATGGAATTGTTTGTGTTCATATACTGTATTTGCATATTTTATGACTCGAGCCTCAAGTTTGTATAACCGCTGAATTTACTGCTGGCATTAATCACGAGTGCTGCTGTGTGAAATGTTTAACGCTAATGAGATTCATAATTAAGGAACAGTATGCCTGCTGACAAATGTGCTCAAGCTGAAAGACGACTGTTAAGTTTTTATTATAAAATGTGTCACTCATATTCGTGATAATTTAAAGAATTTGAAGTATTTCACAGAAAAATGCTTACACTGAATGTGTTGACAGAAACCAAACATTTAAAATAACTTATTATTTTACTGAAAACGTACCAAGTGCTAATACACACACTGGCTTTTAGATTCATTCTGAAAATCGACATTTGTGACATCCTTTACATCTGAACAGTTTTGATTACATTTATGCAGGAAAACATCTTGATTTATCTTGTAGTGTAAAGGTAAAGTTCGACCTTTGGGGGTAAGATGCACCTCAAAGGTATTTTTTTTTTTTTTTTTTTTCTTATCTAATTTACTGATTATTATAATTTTTGGAATTATAATTATTTCTTTCTTTCATGTCATAAAAAAGTAGAAATAATGTATTACCTAAGTTTCTTATGTTAATCAAGGCTGGATTCATTTGACCAAAATTGCAGTAAAAAAAAAAAAAAAAAAAAAAAAACAGTAATAAACTGCTGCATTTTTTTCAGGATAATTAAATGGAAAGTTCAAAAGAACGGCATTTTTTTAATATAGGGATTTTTGTAACAATGTAAAAGTCTTTACTGTCACTTTTAATAAATGTAATGCATTGTTTGCATTTCTTAAAAAAAAAAAAAATAATAATAATCTAACCCCAAACCCCATATAGGTTACGTTATTATTAAACCCTTAACCTAAGTATTAAATCTTAAGTATAAAGCTGATTCAAGAAAGTTTGCACAGGTGTACACTCCTCACTTGTCTTCAGAAAATGTAAAAAATAATGTATAATAGCTTAATAAATAATAACTTATAAAAAGTATAACTCCTCATTTGTACAGCTTATTACACAGTGACACCCTGTGCAAAAGATGCACTCTGTGTCGTTGGAGACACACACTCACAGATTCAACGCCACTAACAGGTGATGAAAGACCGGAGCTAATTTGCAAATGTAAATGAATGCAGATTAGAACAACAGAAAAGAACACAGTGCATTTTCCCTTCCAGTAATACCCGAGCATCTAGAGGTGCCATTGAAGTGTGTTTATGTGTATGTGTACCTGTGTTTGCGGCACCTCTGGCCTGTGCGTGCATCAGGGCAGATGAGTTCTGTATCTGTAATTAGAAAAGCAAATGACCCTGATTAACCTTCGACGCTGGCAGATTGGGGTCATTGGATAAAAGCTACAGAATAAAGCTGCGTGCAGAGTGCAGGGCATCACGGCTCTCTGAGCTTCCTCCTTTTATTCATTGTGGAAAGTTTTCTAAGGCTCCCCGACCTCCTCCGATCTGCTTTGCTCTCACTAGACCTCTGCGTATCCTGAAAAGAGCAGCACACTCTTTAAAGCTTTTTCGTGTCATTATTTCTTTTATTCTACCTTTCTATCTCTGATGCACCATCTTATCTAGCCCCCATGTGCTTTATAGGGAATCGAAAACGGAAGCTTGTTGTTTGGCTTGTAAATAAGCCTCTTACAAGAGCACTGTGGGGAGAGGCGGGAGGGCGGCGGGGCAACGTGGCTCTGTAACTTGATCTGGATAGAATAAATAGCTGCAGAACAAGACAATTGGCCTTTACATTGATGGCTGGAGAGCATTCGCTGTGATAGAAAGAGTCAAGAAGTGAAAGTTGTCAAATCAGTGTGCTGATTTTGTCTTATTACTGAAAGAAAGTCGCAGGTACACTGTGTTTGCATGATATGTTCCAAAGCTGTTGACATGTCTAAGCACCCTCACCAAACTGCCAGTGATGAACTCCGCTTGTGTGTACCGCAGTGCCTCGATGAGAAGTGTCATCCTGTGAAATAGCTGATAATGGTTTTGTAGTCTTGTCGTTGTTATCAGCTGCAGTTTCTTAATGAAGAAAAAATATCCTGCAGCCGTAAAACTGCAAGCGGGGTTATCACTTGCAATGTAACCAAGCAACAGAAGTGTGTGTTTGTGTGTGTGTGTGTGTGTGTGTGTGTGTGTGTGTGGGTGTGTGTGTGCGTGTATGTGTTTTTGACACTTGGACAGTGCACCGTTGGACACTGAATCAGTCATTTTTGGCTTTGTAGATTCTCTGATATGTGTCCGTCTGTTCTGTCAACATTTACTTTAATGCTCGATTTTTCCTCAGCAGGACACAGAGCCTCACAGAATCAGGGCTAACCAGCTCAACGATTTCAGTAGCTACTTTAGTTTTGTTTGTCAGATCGAAAAGTGATTTCTTAATTTGTTTGCAACTACACTTTTAAACTTCAATGAAAATAACCGAAATATGCCTACTGTGTTTATTTGCCATTTTGAAAAGAGATTTATATACATTATTATTTTTCAATTCAAAAATGTATACCCCTCCACAAAAAAGAAACACTTTAGAAGTGAATCAGATGTGAATTTGAATGTGAAACTGAAGTAGAAATCTGACAGTATTTTATTTAACTTTTCTTAAACTTTATTTACAAAATTGAGAACTCATATTTAAAGTGTAATTACAAGGATATGAATACTAAAGCAAAAAATACAGCTACACACTCATGTTGGCATTTACATCATTAGTTTTTCTACAGTTGATCAGACAAGCTTATCAAAGTTGATCTGGGATCAATTGTGCTCCTCGGGGAAGGATTTGGGGACTTATAATTCCATTACTGTTCTTTATGTCTTCTAGTTGACTCTCCGTGGCTTTTCTGTAGTGTTGGGGCTTACCTTATCTTCATATTATCCATTTGCCTTCATCATTAGAGCTGTTGATGTCAATGTATTTTCCCCTTCAGATGTGAAGTTAATTGCATCGTATTCTGCTGCCTATGTGATTTTTCCCTTACACAGAGCTGTCGCATTAAAAGATGCATAATTCCATATTTGCATCTAATGGGGTCTGTATTGTACTCATCATTATGCTTTGACAGAAAAAAAAAAAGAAAAGAAATAAAGTAACGTCTCAGGTTACAAATGTAACCTTGGTTCCCTGAGAACAGGGAACGAGACAATACGTCAACGACGCTATGGGGAACGCCTCAGGTGTGACAGGTGTCTGAAATCAAATATCAACTCACAGCAATCATGCTGACCGGCGACAGCCGTGAATCATCAGCTTGAATGATGAGCGTGCGACCTGGACATAAAAAGGGCGCCTTGAAACCATGACAATATCCTTTCGTCTGAAGGGACTGTTTGGCAGGCAGACCCTGAGGCATGGCTGGGAGACGTATTGTCTCGTTCCCTGTTCTCAGGGAACCAAGGTTACATTTGTAACCTGAGACGTTCCCTTTCGAAGGGAACTTCGACAATACGTCAACGACGCTATGGGGAACGAAATACCCACGCCGCCATGCTAAAGGGAGTGCATGCCCAATGGCAGTGACAACTGTCAGAACCAGCATTCAATGAACGCTAGAACCACTCACCCTCAGGTCACACAGGGCTGTCAGTGACGGCACTCCCTACGGTCATAGCCCAAGCTATATGATACCACAGAAAACCTCCATAAACATAGTTTAGTGAAAGGTCTACCTGGGCCTGCTCAAGGGCCTAGGACCACAACTTCAACTTCTTAGAAGGGGTCCCTTCTAGGGAATGTGGCTAGGGAACCCGAGGGAACCCCAGCCAGTCACTATTCAGGGGAATGTACCACCTGAAAAGCCACCAGGCAGGCCTGACCTGGTGTCACTACATAAGACACTACAGACTGGCCACTTCCTGTCTGTCCGAAGACAGAGCCTCTGGACACTTGCCTTTAGGAAGGCATCCAGCCCGAGGAACTGCGGAGCAGGCAGTGAACCACTCGGCCCGGATCTCAGAGACGGGATATCCTGGAGAGTATGACTCAGCGTAGTGCTTTACAACCCTTGCCAGCGAGGGGAGTTTCTCTACTCGATCCACGGATCTACCCAGTGTTTGTGTTTTACAAACACTGAGGAGGCCTGTGAGGGCCTTAGGACTGATCTAACTGGGAGGCCTCATGAGAGGCCTACGACCGACGGACCAGACTCAGGAGACCACATACTCACATTGACCCTCAGTGAGGGGAGCATAAGATCTACCTGGTAGGCAACCAGGCTGTAGCAGGATAAAAAGGTTCCAGGAGGGAACCCGTAGCAGAGAATAAAAACTTGAGCCGAGCCAGGGCGCAAACTCACCTCCAGTAGCTGCCTGATAAGGACTGCTAAACTGAAAGTAAGTGGCCACTAGCTTACGAAACCCAGCATCACCGTGAAACTACTCCCAGGGAGACCTGGAGAAGCCTACTACCTGACAAGCACAGTATGTGGGAGCTCACCTTCAGAGAGGCCTGGTGAAGCCTGCTATCTGATAACCACAATATGTGGGAGTTCACCTACAGAGAGGCCTAGATAGGCCTACTACCTGTTACCAGATAACCACCTTAAGTGGAAACTGAAAGTCATTTGGAACTCAACTCCAGGGAGGCCTGGTGAGGCCTACCACCTGACAACCACAGTATGTGGGAGCTCAACTTCAGGGAGGCCTAGTGAGGCCTACTACCTGATAAACACAGTGCAGGAAAGCTTACTTTCAGGGAGGCCTGGAGAGGCCTACTACCTGAAAACCATAGCTGATAGTGAGCCAGACTGGCAGTCCAGTTGACTGTCTTTGGGGCTTTGCCTTCAGGGAGGCCTTATGAGGCCTACTGCCTGACAGTTCAAAGAAGCGGGAATTCAACTCCAGGGAGGCCTGTGGGGCCTGCCACCTAGTAACCACAGTATGTGGGATTAAACCCTCAGGGAGGCCTAGTAAAGCCTACTACCTGACCACCACAAAATGTGGGAGCCCACCTTCAGGGAGGCCTGAAGAGGCCTACTACCTGAAACAGTCTAATCAGCTGGATGTAACTGCTGCTGGGGACTCGCCTAACAGGGAGGCCTGGGCGAGCCTGCTAGCTGATAGCGAGTCTATTCTGCTACTTTACCGAACACTGCTGGAACCATACTATTAAAAACTTTTCCTATAGTTTTGTCCAAGTGTATGTTCCACAATGTTGCGACCCACCTCAGAGGAGGCCTGTTAAGGCCTACTAATCAGCAGTGAGCCTTCTGCCCGAACTACCAGGGCCAACCATCGAAGGTGAGCTGGCCTAGGAGCCCTATTGGGGGCTATTCCGTCAAGGAGGCCTGCTGGGGCCTACTACCCAACTGCAGCCTTTGCGGCAGAAATCTGTTGCTACAGCATCCTGGTACCTAATCACATTGCCAGAGGCAGTGTACTCAGCAAATAGCAATACCCTTATAGCAGGGGAGTACAACATACGCCATTCTGCCTAGTGGAGGCCCCATTAGGGGCCTACCTACTAAATGCATAGGCATCAGCCCATGGCAATGCTCTGGCTTCAAAGGGAGCGGAGTTCAAAAACCGGAATGGAATGTAGTTTAGAACTCCCTGCTCAACCAGAGCCATCGTGGTGTGAGGTAGATACATACAGAGCTGAGAATGGACTACTCAAAACTACCCTGAGTTAGCGGGGGAGTAACAACCATATGCCCCTGCAATGTTATACAGGGAGCAGGCCTGCAAGTGGCTCCAAAGGGCGACAGGGATTTGTCCTGCACCCAGCCTAGGGGAGCGGGGGGGGCTAAATTGCAAGCCAACCCACTTCAACCCATCCGTCGAGCGATTAGCTCAACGGGCTGAGTGGAGCCAGCTCTAGAGGCCCAAAAACATCTCTGTTCGGCAGGGTCTGACAAACTCTCACTTCGCAGAGCGAAAGATGGCCTAACCCTGCCAGACTGATCCTACCTCAGCTACCACCCTGCATTACTCTATCACCCCTGAATGCAGAGAAAGGGGCGGGCCTTGGCCAACAACTCCCATTTAAGGGAGGAGGCTGAAATCAAGGGGAGGAAGCCTAACACATAATGAATGTGGCAGCTATACTTAGCAACACGCCTCCAACATCCCTAGCATAGCCTAGGCCAGCTACAGAGGCGGCCCGGATGAGGGCCGACCTACAAGCATAGATCTACCTGAGGGCTCGGAGGAGCCACAGCCTACTTGATTGAGAGGCCGTGAAAACACTCAACCTACTGAAACCCAACAGAGCTCAGGGGAGCGAGTACTCAGGATACCAATGTCACAAACCGATAGGCAGGACATCTATCTGTAGATCTATCTGAAGCGCCAGCGTCAGTCTAAACCTAAAGCAAAAAAGTTTTTTTTTTTTTTTTAGGAAGACCAACTACACTACCCTCTGGGTGGCTAATAGCCCTGAGGATAAACAGAAATGAGCGGTGGCCCACCACGCATATAAAATGTTATGACAGGAAGTCCATCACATACTCAGCACAGAAGCCAAATCTTCTTTGAGCTTCTTCCTAATTCGTTCTAGCCACCAACTGGGGGAGGCTTCAGGGCCCTAAAGTCCATACTTTAATTGCTCCTCTAAGAATGACCCCCTAGGTCTATACAGGGAACAGGGTCTGTAGAGAAATACAATCAGTGTTAGTTATACACACAGAATTTTACAAACCAAAAGTTCACCTGCGGCGTGCGGAGTGAAGACTCGCCAGAGAGTTCTCAATGAATCTGGGGTCCACCACTTTTACATGCCTAAAAGAGGCGCTCACATCAACCAGTTGCTACGGCGGCCCCTCAGAACATAGTTCTCATCATAAGGCCCATCCCCAGGGCTGGTGTAACGTAAACGCCTGGGGAGTCAAGAAGAGGGAGAGGGCTGGTAGAAAAAGCCCTCCAGGGAGATCAGACCCTACTTCCGCTGAGCGTTGCAGCGCTTGTGCTGAATGACCTCCCTTAAGTCCCTCTTTTTGCGGGAGGCTCGCCTCCTCTGTGTCCTACTCCTCCATGGAGGGGGGGCACGAGAGGCGACACTAGACCTCTGGTCCTGCCTACGGTCCTCAGACCAAGACGGACCAGGTCCTCCCGCCTGCCTGGGCTGGGGCCCGGATCTCAGCGGTATACAGGTCTTAAATGCAGCCGAGCGTGCCTTCGCCTCCCTAAACTTCCCAACCACCGCCTCAACGGAGGTGCCAAAAAGTTTAGCAGGCGAAACTGGTGAATCAAGGAGAAGGGACTTTTCTTTCTCCCCGATATCAGCCAAGTTGAGCCACAGATGCCTCTCTGTGGCCACCATCGCCGCCATCGATCGGCCGATCGCGGCAGCAGTCTGTTTAGTGGCCCGGAGGGACAAATCTGTGGTCCGGCGCAACTCAGCGACCGCCTCAGGGGACAGCCCTGCCCCCTGGTCGAGATCCTGCAGCAGGTCAGCTTGGTAGGCTTGGAGCACTGCCATGGTATGAAGGGCAGCACCAGCCTGACCTGCTGCCGTGTACGCTCTGCCATTCAAGCGAGCCGTGGTTTTAAGGGGCTTGGATGGCAGAGTCGGAGCTTTTAGTGTCGACACCCGCCCAGAAACGAGATAGTTCGCAAACGTCTCGTCAACGGGCGGCATCGACACATAACCGTACTCACCGATCCCCTCAACATCAGCGAAGTTACCCCGCTGATGTCGATGAATACGGGCAGAGTACGGTTTCTTCCATGCCCTCTCGATCTCTGAATGGAGATCAGGAAGGAATGGAAGGCTCTGCTGAGCTGGTGGTCTATGTTCAGGGAGAAACCGATCATCCAAACGACCGCGAACGATCTCTCCCTGAGCGCGCCGCCATGGCAACTGAAGTTTGTCAGTGGCGCGCTCCATAACTTCCACCAACTCTGCGTACACGGGGCAGGATGGCTGACGAGGTTGAGGATCTAAATCATCCTCCTCAGCCATCTCTTGCCCGGCCTGAAGAGCACTCGCTGCAGTATTAGTAGGAGAAAAGTCTCCGTCATCCCCCTGCAGCTCACTCTCGTCAGCCGATGACGCGTCCGAGAGGTTAACGCCCCCCTCGAGACTGTCAGCGAGCTCCATCTGGGAGCCCCATGAAGCGCGTCGCCGCTCTGCCTCGGCACGAGCGGGACCCGATCCGCGAGGACCAGACGCTGAACTCTCTTCCCTCGAGAAGAGAGCCAGACGAGAGCGGAGCGTTCTCATAGGAAAACGCTCACAATTTGCACAGGACGCTCCCTCAAGAGCATCCTGTGCGTGCTCTTCACCCAAACAGTACACACACATCTCGTGAGTGTCACCCGGCGACAAATATCTTGGGCACGGGTCAGCACATTTCACGAAATTTTTAGGACTTGCCTTAGATGTGCGTTTCATTTTCGCTGTAAGCAGACATTTAAATCAGACAAACAGTCCCTGAAGACGAAAAGGATATTGTCATGGTTTCAAGGCGCCCTTTTTATATCCAGGTCGCACGCTCATCATTCAAGCTGATGATTCACGGCTGTCGCCGGTCAGCATGATTGCTGTGAGTTGATATTTGATTTCAGACACCTGTCACACCTGAGGCGTTCCCCATAGCGTCGTTGACGTATTGTCGAAGTTCCCTTCGAAAGGGAACTGACCGTTTATTTCCCAGAAAAAGTATTCTTTAGTATAATTCACAGCAGGTTTGATTCTGTACAGTAAAGCACAAGTGCACATATTTCTTTTATTATTTCTGTTTTTCTATTGAGCTTCATTAATAAGGTTATTTTTTATTTTTTATTTATTTATTTTTTTCATGTGATTTAGTTCAGTCTGTTGCAGCCTTGATTCAACTCGGTCGTTTAGAACCAAAATATACAGTAATGATAATTAATATTAAACCTTACTAAATTTCTCCTAGTTTATTAATTACATTTATTAAAATTTTTATATTTTATTAAAATAAAATAAAAAACTCTCTAAATATTAATTTTGATGGAACCATAATGTACATCAGGTCATAAACACATTTCCAGTACATTTTATTTGTTTGTAGGTTCTATTCTGTTGGATTCATCTGGTTTTATGAACTTCCACTTAAAGGAACAAATAATTATCTTATCACTGAAATAAATGTAAAATTTGAAAACTAAGATATAATTTCCTTCTATAATATACTTCAATAATCTTTGTTTTATTTATCACTAAAAAAATTGTTACAGAAAGATGATGGAATTTGATTTGAAAACGGTAAACAGTTAGAAATGATCTGAGCCAGGTTCGAAACCCTGACTCCCATATGAGAACCGCAGCTCAGTATACAAGGCCACAGATCTGTTGCTTTTCCGCTTACTTTATGTCTTCTTTTCACCTGTAAAAGAAAGTAAAGGCATCCTGTTTACCACCCCACCAGCCCTACCGGCACCATAATGATAAATCATGTCCAAAACAGACAGAACTGTATTTGCATTCAGATTCCGTCAGCTGTTCAAAGCTGCAGATGGGGAAGCAAATCGTTTATTTTCTTCTATACGTTCTCCTCTATTTTCCTTGTCTTTGTCTAGCACTCTCACTCAGCCAACCCTCTAAACAATCCGCACAGATACACATTTTGGCAGGCATCTGATTCAGCATGGCATGCGTCACCCCTCTCTTTCTGCCCGTTATAACCCTTCACTGATGAGTTTCATCATGGCGAATGGATTTCCTTCAGAATGTGTGTCCCTGTTGTAGTCTCTCAATGCAGAAAGACATATGGGTGTCCTGCAGTGGGCGTGCAGGCATTCGCATGCTGGCACGCAGCCAGTTTTGTGGGTGCCGTGCAGCACAGACTCTATCAAAACCTCTGTAGTGTTGCATTGTCCAGTGAAGGCCTGTAGCTGTCAGACAAGCTGTTTCAGCGTATGTGTGTGTGTGTGAGTGTGCATGAGGTACTTTGGGACATGGCTGTGTACATTGGCTGCTGGACAGCTTGGCACTAAACCACATCCATCTTCCTCAGAGTCATCACCTCAGACAGCTGTTTAAAATTGAGTATTTACACCAAGGAAGCTGCACACATATACAAACACACATGCACATGGTTCAGTCATAAAGATGCACACATACACAAACACTCACTGGTGACTTTATTATACAAACTCATATAAGCAAACATGCAGTCTGTTTTATGCTCAGAAATAACCAAAAACAGACACCGATATTTACTGCACTTGATATTATTTGACATACGTATATCTTGAAATTTACACATTAAATATTAGACATTACTTTGTTGCAGAATTTTCAAGTTATATTTTAATAATGTAATGATGCTATTCTTATGAACTCTTTAATAATAAAAGATTCCTTAAATAATAATAATAGTCACATTTTCTACAAAAAATAAACACACACACACACACACACACACAAACAAACACACACACACACACACATATACATCTGACTACCCGGACTTTTAAATTAAATAATGTGTATATTTGTTCTACAGTGTGAGATTATTATCATTATTCTTGTATTTTATCATAAAATATTACTAGTTGTTTAATGAAAGAAAAAAAAAAAATGCAGCCAAACTGACATTTTTAATCGAAAACTAAAAAATATTAATCTTGTTTGAAATAATTTTGCAATTTTCATTTATATGCATCAATATGGAGTTAGAACTTAGTGATGAACTGAATAATTTAACTTAAGCAAACAAATTAAAATGTCTGCTACTGAAATGTCATACCGATACATTATTAAATATGTCTTAACACTCATATATTTATGAATTGCGAAACAAGGAAGGACTGTAAAACTAATCTAATGACATACTCGTTTAGCCAAACTTCAGCCAAATAACAAGGTCTTGAAAATGATCACAATATTGAAAATATTGCTTAATTTTGTATAATCAACAAATTATATATTTGATGTATTGCCCAGTTCTAGTAGCTCACACATATACTGACCTTAACTACTGTATTAACACAGGGCGAAGTGAATGTCACCTGTTTGTCTCTGTGCAGGTCTTTTGAATCTCTCTGAGGATATTTACGTGTGGAAATGCATGCCAAGCTTTCCAATCTGCTGTGTAAAAGTGCTAACTGCCAGGAAGTGGATATTTCCCCCGGCATCGGGACGAAGCTTAGATTAGCTACAGCAGTTATATCTGAAATAAGATGTGTAGTTTCTTCCTTACTAAAAGACTCAATTTATTTAAGGTTCCAGTGAAAGTGTCACAAAAAGCAAACACATGACTGCCATTATTGCTAGTTATTACTATGCTATTTTGAGTGATGGTAATGGTATTCTGGAAGATTTCTGTTTATGGTGGTTTTGAAGGGTGTTGCAAAGTGATTGAGAGAGTTCAGCATGGTTTCTTTTAGACACTGTCTGTTAGATCCACTAATTACCAAATTTCAGTCCATTATAAATATTATTTTAGGGTGCTTTAGTCAATAAAATTTAAGAATTTTCAAATATAAATATGTCAGGACTGTTGAATTATAAAGGAGTGAATATCTCAGACAGTGTACACTGATTTTGTGTTCTGGATGCATGCAATGTGTGGTAATTAACAGAGGAGGGCTGAGCCAGATTTGGCTTGTGTCAGTAGATGAGATTATCAGAGCCAACAGATCAGGAATGTCCCAGATTAAATTGATTGCATTATATGCTTTTCCAGCTTGTTTTGCAGGCAGTGGATGACAGCAGGGCAATGCTTTTAGTTTAACGATACTGTGGTTTGACGTTATTGGCTGATGCAAATGTTTAGGTCTTGTCAGATGTGGTGTGATTTGCCTTTCTGCAAGAGTGTTATTTCCTGACAAGAGGAAGTGAGTGTGTTAATGAGAGTGTGTGTGTGTGTGTGTGTGGGGGGGGGGGGGTATGTTTACTGGCTCCTTTTTTGTAATATGTGAAAATGACTGGTCTGAGAGGAGGTCTCAAGAGTGTCTGATTACAGTGATGTCAGCGTGGGCTAAAATGATGGGTATCACCTTCGCCCTGCTGTTTGAGGGACAACGATTTTGCACTTATATGTGTCCTTTAGACTCTGATTGCTCTTGGGGGAGTCTGCACTCAAATAAGTTGATACTGTAGGGAAGTATGGGGTATGAGACACTGTCATTATCTCTAATTCTGTTGCTTGGGCTCAGTTTATCTCCTTCTGCATCCCCGCTCTCTCACAATTTTTCTTTATGGTATAGTTGCTCTCATCTATACTGTGATAAGCCTTTTAAAGTCATCATATTTTGGTTAAAGTCTAGAAATATATTAGTGGTCAGGACAAAAATATATATATATATTCACACACTGATCAGTCAAAACATTATGACCACCTGCCTAATATGCTGTTGGTCCAACTCTTGAAGGTATCCTGTGGTTTCTGGCACCAAGACGTTAAGCTGATCCTTCAAGTGTGTAGTAATGTTTAAATTAATGGTCATTCATTTGATGTAAAAGAAAATGAGACTCATCAGACAAGGCAACCTTCTTTCACTGCTCCGAGGTCCAGTTCCAACACTTGTGTGGCCATAGTAGGCACATTCGCTGGTGGACAGGGGCCATAAAAAGCACACTGATAAAGTTTTTCCACTTGGGCTGGTGCAGGAGCTGGAGCAGGTGCTCAACCAAGCCTGGCACTCATTCAGACCCAATTCACGTTTTCACTGGCAGGGAGCAGAACCCTCTACATCACCAAAAGATGACTGGAATTTCTTGCAGAAAGAGAGCATTGGTATTTTCTGCTGACCACTGCTTAACTGACATATTTAAAAGTCACATATTTTACACCTTTCTGGAGTTTTATTTTAGGTTTTGATGACATTAAGGATATATATTTGTGGTAAATAAGTCCTAAAAATTATCTCAATATATTTTTACAGCTCCTCTCTCAGGAAGAAAGACCTCCATGTAATCTACTTCGTTGTAAGGTTGTCAGTCTAATAGCCATCCCATATATACCATGAAACACATGCCCCAACTTTGTTCCAGTAGCCAACCAGTGGAGCAAAAAGAACAAAAAAATTATTCGTGGGAGGACATTCATTTTCATCACCGACATACAAGCCTGAAGAGAAGCAGGAAGACAAGACAAATTTTCCAAATTATAGATACTTTGGCTAGAATGTTATAGTTTTTTTTTTTTTTTAGATAATGTCTTGCATGGAAGGAAACACATCTATCCCCAATTACCCAAAGTTCTGTACCAAAGGAATAAATACAGAAAGGGAAATGGGATCAATTTTAGTATTGAGGGGAAGTAGAAATGACTTACTCCAATTAACTTTGAACCCAGAGAGAGATCAAAAATGGTCAAATAAATTCAACACATGAGGAATAGAATGTGACGGCTTCTCCAAAAACAATAAGATATCATCCGCAAACAAAGAAATATGATGATGAGTATGACTGAACAGCATTTTCTTGACATTTCTCCATGTTGTTATTGCTCAGCAATAGCATGAATGCAATGTTGTTTGGTGGGACAGTTGGCATTGCTCGCGGTGTTGACTGAAGGCGGTGATGGAATAGTTCTGCTGTCACATTTTTAAGGAAGTCACAATAGCTTGTGAAAAGGCACAGCTACTTTATGCAGGCTGTGAGAGTTTGTCTGTGGATTGATTTTTTTTTAAACTTCTATGATATTCACATAGCCCTTAGACCTCAGTTATCATGAAAGAGCCCAGGAAATTTCAGTTTTGACAATATGGGACCATTAATTGTTGTTGTTAATACTGTTGATTTACCTGAACGAACTCCGACAGCTTCTAAAAATGGTGCCTATCAAACTGAGGTCTGTAGTGGAAATTCCACCTACTGACATCATAGGTTCCCTTGTACAAGACCAACAGCGTTTTGGGGCTGGTTTGGAGCCAGTATCTGGGCATTGACTCAGGGTTTCTTTCAGTGGAAAAGCTCCGGCTCCAGAACCAGATCCAGTGGAAATGCAGTGTGATTGGACTGTGGCTATGAAGCCACATACACAGCAGAGTGCAAAGTATAATTTTTTTCTGTTGATGACATGTTGATGACGAGAACTGATTGTCTGATTACCATCATATCTTCCCAACTCTTAATATGTCTTCTTGTTAGGAGATAATCAACAATATTCGCTTTACCTGGGACTAGTCAGAATGTTTTAGCTCATTATATATTAAATAATTAGATTTTTAAAAAGTATTTTAAATGAAGGGTTTTTTTATTTTGTTATATAGAAATTTTTTTTGCCCTGGTCGTTCATAGAAGATCACTTTTGACCTGATCTTCATTTGTCCTTGCCAGCCCCAAAAAGGGAAGTTATACTTGAGAATTTGTGACCCAGGTGTGAAGACTCAGGTGTACGGATCTCAGGTGTGGACACTGTGCCAGGACAATGCTCTCTCTCTCTCTTCTCAGTGATGAGAGCAGTCAGCTGTTTTGTTTCACAGGTGGCAGGCTTTAAATTCAAGTAAGATGAGAAGAGAGAGGCTGTTTTTTGCTCATCTCACACGTATTGTTTCCAGTTATTGAAAGGAGTTACGGAGGATCAATTCCATGTGGTCTGTGTAATACACAGTGTTGTATTTTGCAACTAATAGGTGAATATTTCAGTAATGCTACTTTTTACTTGGAATAATTGCTTTCCCAGCTATTGAGGGACAAATTCTTTGGCACATTGATCAGCTGCAAAAGCTCTTTTGACTCAGGGCTTTGGTGATACATGTGTTCTAATAAGTCTCTAGGTTTATGTGTGTATGCGGACACATGTAAATAATATTTCATCACCACACACAAGACCTCAAGTTGTACACTTTAAGGGGAAGTCGTAGCCTAGTGGTTAGAGAGTTGGACTCGTAACTGAAAGGTTGTGGGTTCGAGTTTCGTACCGGCTGGGGTCGTAGGTGGGGGGAGTATATGTACACCTTCAATAGCATAACTGAGGTGACCTTGAGCAAGACACTGAACCCCCAACTGCTGAATAATCTCCCAAAATTATTTAAATTCATTGGTCAAAACTTTTTTATGGGCAAATGAGTTTGTATAAAATATCCTTGTGTCCTCTCATTTCTTGAAATCTTTTTTTGGATCTTCATTTTGTCTCCTCTCTATCATCTTGTGTCATCTCTTCTAGATTCTTCTCTCCTCATTGTCATTTCTTTCTTTCTTTCTTTCTATTCTTTTCCCCTCTTCTCTTCTCTCATCTCATTTATTTTCTTTGCTCAACTTTTCATCCATGTCTCTTCTAGTCTTATCTCTTTTTGCTCCTCTCTTGTTTTCTGCTCTCCTACTTTAACGTTCTCTTCCACGGTTCTCGTCTCATCTCATTTTGTCTTCTCATCTTCATGTCTCTACCTGTCTCATCTTTCTTTGTCTTGTCTCCTGTCTAGTCCTCTGATATGGTCTCCTCTCTTCTCTAATATCGTCTCTTCAAGGTCTCCTCTTCTATCTCAACATTTTCATCCATGTCTCTCCTGTAGTCTACTGTTGTCTAGTGTTATATCGTCTTATCATCTTCTCTCCTTTCCTGTCTTTATCACCTCTTCTCTTTTCTTATCTTCCCGTTGCTTCTTATTTTCTGCTCTTCTGCCTCAACTTTTTTCATCCATGCCTCTCTCTCATCTTGTCTCCTGCTCTCTTCTGTCTCCTCTTGTTTGTCTCATCTTCTTGCACTTCTTGTTGTCTCTTCTCTTTACTCAACGTTTTTATCTACATCTTTTCTCTTGTTTCTTCTTGTCTTTGTCTTGTCCTGTATGTTTGCTTCTATCATTATTTTGTCTGTTCTCTTACCATCTTGTCTCTTGCTGGTCTCCTCTTCTGCCTCATCTTTTTCTTTCTGTCTCTCCTCTTGTCTCCTTGTCTCCTCATCTAGCTGTGTTTCATTTCTCTCGCCACTCAATTCTTTTCTTCTCCTCTTTCCTCTTTGACATATTATGCCTTTTCTGTTCTTCTCTCCTTATCCTTTTCTCCCATGTCTGATGTGTCATGTTGTGTCTTCTGTCCTTTCCTCTCTCCTCTTGTTTTATTTTCATCATCTTTCTCCCCTCATTGTCTCTTTCCTCAATATTTTCTTCATGTCTGTCCTCTTGTCTGTCACAACTTTCATAGTCTTGTCTCATTTCTTCTCATCTCATCATTTTGTCTCTACTCTTCTCTCATCCCCACACCTACTTGTCTTTCATAATCTTGTCTCAATTATAGTATAACATGAATAACAGTAACAAAAAACAACAACACAATTTGTAGTTTAATGTATTTCACAGTTTATTGTGAGATTGAACTGGGACTTATTTACAACTCAGTGTATATATTTAATGACTTTCCCCCCATTTTCCATCAATAACAAATCCAGCGTCCTTCGGCTAAGATGATAGGTTGGTTGTGAAATCTATGGAGTTCAGAGGCAGGTGGGAATAGCTGTGAAGGCACTACATCAGATTTAACTGTTTTCCTGTGCCAGAATATGTGTGAGAGTGTGCAGGTTTGTGTGTCTGGTCCATGTGTGTTATCATTTAAAACAGGTGCAGAAATTGCGTTCATAACGCCTTGCCAATCGCACCTACACTCCCTCCCAACATCTTCCCTACGCAGACACTAACCTCCCTTACTTTTCACCCCCACTATCGTCATGGCAACCACATCTGCAGAAAGAGAAACCACTTAAGAGAATTCTTTTTTTTTTCTTCTGTCATTTCTCTAATCATTCTGCATGTTCAGCAAGAACAAATGGATGCCATGTTACGCTGTCCATATATTTTTGTCTAGACACAGGATCTGATCTTTTGGATTGAGTGCACATGCACACACACACACACATACACGCACACACACACACATGCACACACATTATATACTGCTGCTGTTGATTTCAAGCTGTTAAGGCCACTTCTGAGATTATAGCTTGCAGACCTCTTCATATTGTTGGTAGGAGTTTGTTTTTTTTCTCACAGCTACATCTTTTGAGTCCAGTCTTTATAAGAAAGTGATTTCAGCTCTCAAAATGTCCTTCACTCAGTACTTCACAGTTACATCTGTCACTTGAGGACTCGCAGATAAAGTGCTCTAATACCTAAAGGCTGTTACACATCATGGTAAGCACAAGACTTCTTTTGGCTTATTGCCTAGTGTGCTTTGCCAGCATGTAAATATCATGCGCTGCCCACACTGAGCCATAGGGGGCGATGCAGAACGACAAGCACCCCGGAAATCTCTTACAGAAAAAGGGTCTGTAATACCAAGATAAATCTGTCCATTAGCTTAGTTATTAAATCTATTTCATGCTTATTACAGGGCATAAAAAAAGAATCAATCAATGGTACAGTAAAATTCATATAGTAAAATAATTTAATATTTGTGATACCTTTAAAAGGAGAAAGATGCTGAAAAATGCCAGAATTAATCACAAAATCCATACTGGCAAGAAGTGTGACTGCACAGAACAACAGCTAATATGAAACTTAACACACTTTATCACTTGCAGAACTGTTAGATTTGATTTATTGGCAAACTAGCCAAGGAGCAAGTTATCAGCAGCATATATCCTGCACTTATTACTGTCACTGTCTTCATTCAGCCTTTCAGAAGCTTTCACACTGCCATTGAGAGAGAAAGAAAGAGAGAGGGGGTTTGAAAAGGCCACATCAACTATATGAATGGAGAGCAAGAGTCCCTGCTGTGTCATTCTCCCAGCATCCCGAAACTGATGCCCCAGGGTGACAACTTAATTATCTGTCTCGACCAATAAGAGTAGAAGGCCGAGTCATTCAACGGGGCACATTGTTGGAGGCTGATGTGCTTTCTGATCTGACTCTTAACAAGGGATGGCCTTAGATTAATCAACAACCCCCCACCCCAAATCAATTTGCCCTCATTCGTCTACAAACACTGATGAATTGCCCACTTTGCTCTCCGGCCACAGTAATTGTCCATCCACCTGTGAAGGATCCAAAAGGTTCTGTTTATCAGTTGAGATAGAGGCTGAATGGCCACATCACATGTATGAGCCCTTGGGGACCGATGTGAATGTTTATGTGAAGATTTTTCATATAGGTCAAGGTTGCATATATATGCTATTTCATTCACATTTTCAAAGAGGTGCCCTGTACAGTTAACACTGATGAATTTATTTTAAAGGTTTAGTTCACCCAAAAACAACAACAACAGTTACTCAACAGTTTATTCTCTTCCATGTCAGTCTTCGCCGCTATTCCAGACAGTATCACGACATATGTGTGTGCATTCTGCATTTTCTGCTAGTAAACAAGCCGTGACACATCCAGGTTCTACATCAGAATGACAGCTGTTGCGTCAGCAATATCACGTGCATATGGCGTGGTACTGTCGTAAACGTGCATCGACTGACATGGAAAAGAAAAAATTGCACACAGAAGGTTTACTTGTCGATTCATAAAAATAATGTTAAATTACATGTATTTTGAACCACTTATATTTTGTGTTTAAAGAAGTACAAATGAATAAACACTTTTACTGTTGCTCTTTATGTATTTTTAGAGATGCACTGATGAGGCTGAGTAAACAACAATAATTTTAATGTTAGCGATAACTGATAAGTTGCCTTAAATATGATCTGAAACACATTGATTACCAGGCTCAGGTGTGTTTGATTAGGGTTGGAGCTAAACTCTGCAGTGCACTGGCCCTGCAGGGTAAGATTTGAATAACCCTGCCTTCTAGCAATGCTCTGGTAACCACCATGGCACCGTTTGTGGCAGCAAGTTTTGCACAGGCAGATATTATTCACATTTTCTTTAGAACATGCAAAATCTCTAAAGGTTTAGTGTTCATCGCAGTGCTTTCACATGATTTTGCTGCAATACTTGTGAAGACATGGGACAGAATTGCACATAAACTCTTGAAGTTCTTGAGTTTCAGCTATCATGTTTATATGCATGCATTCATGTGCTTGTGAGGCACAGACACTGTGAGCATTCCAGCAGTGCCTTGGGCCTGACAGCACTGATAGTGGCAGCAGGAATACTGAAGCCTCCCCTCCGGTTTTAGCATTCAGAACAGCACAGTTAAATAAACCTGCAGCTCCAGTCTAGTGCCGAGACCTTCTCCAACACATAACCTTTCATACGCTCCTCACAGCCTGCTCCCAAACATCCAAAAACAACCCTTGATCGATATACCCAAAGCTTTTCGTAAAGCCAAGAGAAGCATGCCGTGCACAAACTCCAGAGTTTCCTCTCCATTAAAAAAAACAAGCTGTCCCTCTTTCTTTTTTTAATATTGCAAACAGCCAAAATGCTTTCTGTAGTTTTAAAGAGGCCATATGCTACACTTTTAGTAGCATTTTATTATTTTCCCTGAAGGCCGTTTATCATATTAGCTGATGGTTCCAAAACATTGTGGTTTAGTTTTACTTGACTGTGTTCCACCCTCTCTCTGACGCTTAAAATTAGACCCACTGTTTTCGCTACCATGGGATTCAGATTTTTTTTAATGAATCTGATCGTTTTTTTTTTTTTTTTTCATAATTTATACATAGTTGCACTTTTTTTCATATTAACTCATAATCTGTGCATTATGACACATTCATGTCTTCAGTTATGAAGAACGTCATTCTAAGCATTTATATATAAACATTGATAGTTATATGTGAATTGATTCATGGCCATCATGTCATAACCGTAACAATATATAATTATGGGTATACTTGTGCTGTGTCTGTACAGTTTGTCTTTTATAAATTATGTATTATAATATATTCTATGATATATCAGGCTCCTTTAATTCAAATGAGGAAGGGAAAATAAAATCCTGTGATATATCTGCTTTTAATGATTGTTTAATAATCCATCACCAATTTAATCATAGCTATGAAGACATAACCATAACATAATTGTGTTGTGAATATACAGTTTGTCTTTTTAAAAATATGTTTATTTGTATAATATATTATATTTTCAATATTTTTTTTTGCATCATCATGTGTATCATGACTATGATGTCATAAACATGTTTTCCTCCTCCTCCTTATTATTATTATTATTATTATTATTATTATTATTATTATTATTATTATTATTATTATTATTATTATTTATAACCCATCATCACACTTAATGCAACTAATGAAAATAAATACTGTACATTTGATGGGGAAATGTATAGGTCTAAGTAATAAAAATCAGGCTCCCACTTTGCCTTTATTGGTGTTGCTTTATGGATTAAAATGGTAAATTCCAGTACAGGGACGGAAGGTAGAGCTTTAAATCATCAGCTCAGCAGAAGACCAGACCCTCTCCGTGGCTTTGGGTGGCAGTTATGAGCACATTAATAATGCATGCCATAAGTTTCCTCCCATCCCGAGGCTTCCCAGTAGCTGGCATGCCAAGTCCTGATAAGTGTGGCTAACATTCGCCCTACGAAGCTTTAATTTGATATTATGTATTGTATTGTATTGTATTGTATTGTATCGAGAAAAAGTAAAGGCCTCAGGCGTTCTGACAGCCTGGCGTTGAGGATTGTTGTGCAGCCTTAGGGTTAGCATGCTCTTTAGATGCGCGGGCTGCTGTGACAGTTTCTGTTCATTAAGGGTCCGCACGCTTTTTTAAATGTCTGCTGGTGGGGTGAAGGGAACAGCTGGTCTGTAATCATGCAGAAAAGGGGAGGTTTTTGTGATAACGGCACACAATTCAGGGTCATTATTCACCATTTCCTCGGAGTGACCGCAGCAGGAGTGCGAAATGAGAGCTGTCCTGAGGGCTAAAGTGGCCCAAGAGAGCACAGTGTGTGTTTGCTATGCTACTCATGCACACACATACACAGACAATGGAAATATTGATATGCAAACAGCTAAAGCATTTAGCATAAATGTATTTTTGACAGTGGAATTTATTTATTTATTTATTTATTTATTTATTTATTTATCTATTTATTTATTTATTTTATTTTTTTACACTGTTTACTCAAAATCCAAGTCTCTGTTTGTAGCAGGGTTGTACCCATAAATCAGTATGATTTAGTACACCTGACCTTGACGACTCCAAAGTGGTGGACAACAATTTTTCCGTACAGTTTGTGGTATATAAGAGTGCATAATTGCATTAAGTGAAGGATTGCACAGATTAAAATGGTTACTTCTGAATTAGTTGATGTAAAAAAAAAAATAAAAAAAAAAAAATCATCTGCCGCTGGTGAGAAAAACAAAAGTTAAAGCAGCTATGAGTTTATTTAATGCATTGACCAAATTTAATATTATAACTAGTTCATTCTGTATTTTTTTAAATATAATCCTGATCAGTTTTACTTGAGATCTTTAATACGCTATTACAGTAAAAAAATAAAATAATATTATATATATATATATATATATATATATATATATATATTAGGGCTGTCAAAAATAGCGCGTTAATGACGTTAATTAGTTGTTTGTTGTTAATTACGTCAAATTTTTTTATGCATTTCACACATTCGCAGTGTGACAAATTATTCAGGTCAGGAAAGTCTCGTCAATCTCTGAATTCTCAAGATAGTAAAAAACAGCAGCGAGCGCCGCAACGAAAACCCCGAAGAAGCTTAAGGTTTTACCCCAGTTAGCTCGATAAACAGAGACGACTTTGGTAGTTGATACGCTGGAGCTTCTTCCTGTTATAGCGTCCTGTGTTTCACACTGCGGATGCGCAGAACGCCTACAATGCAGCGAAAATTAAAGCTGTTTGGAAAAGCATATGCATTTTTACTTGGTTTTACTGGCACTTGAAGCCTTCAGAACGTGAAAATATCGATCCTAAAGTATTGTGGCAGAACAAATGAACACCTCCCAAAAACAAGAGTGCCCAGAGTGCAGAGGGCGCATGTTTGTGTTTCTGAGTTCATTCTTTCGAGTTTCTCAATGCATCATTTCATAGATATGTGGCTATATTTAACCACTGGTTCACCTAAAACTCTTACACTATCTGTAGTTAAACGGCATGGCTTGATATAGTGCTCAGGTAAATTTGATCTAAGTAAATGTAACATTTTTGAAATTCAGAAAAAAAATTATGTATCTGTGTCCTGTTATTTATCTTTTGGTATGCATGTCAGAAAAAAAATGGTGAGGATTCAGGTGTAATTGCAAATAGTGATTAATCCTGATTAATCCACTGAAAATTCTGATTAATTTGATTAAAAATTTTAATCATTTGACAGCCCTAATATATATATATATATATATATATATATATATATATATATATATATATATATATATATATATATATAATTTTGTCATATTTGTTTTATTTTAAATACGTGATATTTTATTTAATTATTTTGTACTTTAAATTAAATAAATGTTAAATGTTCCCTTCTGGTGGAACTCAATCCGAGCAGCTGAGTCCTTAGCCATCTTCAAGAATCGGCTTAAAACACATCTCTTCCATCTTTTTTTGACCCTCTAACTTTAACACTCACTTGATTCTGATTGTATAAATGGATATATAAAAGATTTATTGTTATTATGTAATTTAAATTTGCACTCATATTTGTACACCTTTCTCTAGGACACATGACATTTTCTAAGTGTTTTAAGAAATATTTTAGTGTTTCGTGTTTTAATATTTTTTTTTTTTTTTTTATATTACTGATTTTATTGTAATGTATTTTTATAAAAGCAGTTTAAAAAAAATGTTATGCAGAAAATAACATGATGATTGGTAGAATTAAGTTTATAAGAGATTAATTGTAAATGATTGAAATTGGATTATTTCAATCTATTGACAGCCTCACTTTTCGTTAATCAATGTTGACAATGATACAACCCTAGTTTGAAGCAAAATAGTAAGTTTAAGTGATGATGTGTCTGATTTGTTTTTCTTCTTTCTCTTTTGTCTTCACATGTAAGAGCTCTTGGTTTTGACCTGCTAGGGCCAATGTTTGAGCTCATGATTCAGATGCAGCGCTGTTTTAGTGTTTCAGCCGAGAGCTCCTGCTGCTGAGGACGGATAGGGCTCGGCTGCAGTTGTGGGGAGATTTACATCACAAGATAAGCATCATCTTCCTTGTGAACCATTCTTACGCAAAACTCTGAGGACTGTTTTACACCACACAAAAGCAGTATGTAAGTGATGTAGAGGCATAACTAATACATCTCTCTCCATCCTGAGGTGTGAATTATTAGCAGGTGGTATAATGTGAGCTGCAGTTAGACATATTTTATGGCATCAGTGTGATCTGTTGATGAAACCATACTCTAGATGAGAAATATATGGTTCTTAAGCTCCAAGATGACACCTGTGATTCATTTTTCACACACATTTAGTTTAAGATTAGTCTGCTAGAACGTGAAGCTGTGTAAATGGAGGGGAGGGGGGCAGACAGAGCTTTTGATGGATAGATAAAGAGCGGTGATGGGGACATGAAGAGAGATCTCATTTGTAAATCTTTCAGCGAGGCTCTTGCTCTTTAGGAAGTCATTAGTGAGGCAAGAAAGCCTAAATGTGTGTTTACAAATGTGGCACTGTATGTGTTTGTACTGTATGTGTGAAAGAAAAATGTTCCAAGTCTATCTAATATAACAGATGCAGTTGATAAATGTTATTATTTCCGTTAAATTGAAGTTACAGGTCATTTTTAAAGAATGAGTTTTGATATAGATTTCCCAGCTTGATTCTAATTCACAGGCACTGGATTCAATTCAACTCTGATTTTGATTCCAACCCAGTTTTACACCAGTTTTACGTAACTTACTGAAGGTTTCACAGAAGTTTCAAAGAGAAATGTCCACTGAGTGGCGTTAAAACACGGTTTCAATACGTGAACCGCTGAATGTTTTATTACATTTATCTAGGTATGTATTGATGTGTTTTTATTACTCTGCTTCTGGTATCTATTGTACCGGTTCAGAATTCAAATATCTGGGTACTATCGCTAAAAGTTTATGCTCTATCGTGTTGGAAGTATACAAACCCAACCCTAAACCAAACCAATAGTGTTGACAAATGCAAAACTGATGAAAAAACGCATTTGTTGATACCACCGTGCTATTTCAGCTTCTTTACACATAGATTTGAACCTCTTTGTTGAACCGTGGTTATAAGAGAATCAAACCAGAAGTCCGTCTCCATACTTTGTGAGCTATCAAACAAACCTACCACCTCTGAAAACCCATTGATATGAAGCTGGATTTGTGCGATGTTAACGTTCAAAAGCATCAGTTTTCAAACCTCCCAGCATATTAACATTGTTTTGAAGTCATAAACTGGTATTCTTCAAATAACTATTCGAAAATTACACTTTGAAAACTGCAGTGATATGTACTTGCGTATCATGAAAAATTACTGCTTGAGCATATTCCAGTTATTTATTTAATTTTTTATACATTGACATATTCTAGTATATATATATATATATATATATATATATATATATATATATATATATATATATATATATATATATATATTCAAGCATGTTTTTCTCTTTAAAAAATATATTCTATTTTAAAATATGTTTTACAGTGTAACAGTGTAATAATGGAAAATCTGAATATTCAGCAGCCTTGAGTGTCATGTGATATTTTAGCATGCTTTGATAGATTCAATAAGCTCATCAGACTGGTTCAAAAGATAACTTCTGAGTTTGAGTCTTTGTGAATGAAACGTTAAAAGAACCAGTCATTTGCATGTGAATTAGAGTGCACTGGTTGTCCTGTTTTTTGATTCGCTAAAAACCATCTGCTCATTTCAGTCTTTAATCTGTGATTCGTCTACCAAAAATGTATCAAGTTAGGCACATCAACCATAACTCCTTCAAAAACAGCCAGAAGCCTATGAGTTATGATTGATGATCAGCTGACTGTAGATCAAGCCCTTTCTTTCGGAACATGCTGCACACCTCCTTGTTCAAGCTCTTGTTCTGTCCAGGCTGGACTATTGCAATGCCCTCTTGGCAGCCATCTCTATCAAGCCTTTACAATTAATCCAGAATGCGGCAGCAAGATACGTTTTTAATGAACCGCAAATTATACACATCACACCTCTGTTTATCAATTTGCACTGGCTACCAATAGCTGCTCGCATAAAATTCAAGGCATTGATTGATGTTTGCCTACAAAACCACCACTGGCTCTGCGCCCATTTACCTAAATGTATTAATTCAGAATCATGTACCCTCTAGAAGCTTGTGTTCTGCAAGTGAACATCGCTTGATTGTGCCATCCCAAAGAAGCACAAAGTCTCTTTTACAGACTTTTAAATTAAATGTTCCCTCCTGGTGGAACGACCTCCCCAACTCAATCTGAGCAGCCTTCAAGAATCGGCTTAAAACCCATCTCTTCCATCTTTATTTGACCCTCTAACTTTAACACTCACTATTCTATTTCTATTCTTAAAAAAACGACCTTTCTAATCTTATTGTATTCTATTTTATTTTCATTTATTATGCAAATGTTTGTGTGCGTGTGTGTGTGTGTGTGTGTGTGTGTGTGTGTGTGTGTGTATACAGTATATATAGACCTCTATGAGACCTCTAACACTAGCTTGCTCTATTCTTTTTCTATTCAGTCTGTTTTCTTTTTATTTATTATATTATGTAAAAGCCTTTGCTACGTGTACTGTGTTAAGCTAACTGAGACTTGTTATAGCACTTATATATCATTGCTCTTTTTGTTGTTTTTGATTGCTTCCATTATCCTCATTTGTAAGTCGCTTTCGATAAAAGCGCCTGCTCAATGGATAAATGTAAATGTAAATGTAAAATACTCAGGCCCAAACTCATATGATGAAAAAAAAAGAAAAAATGATATAGGTGTCCTGCAAATGTATAAACCTAGTTATATTCCTGAGCAGATGACTAATGTGGAGCAATTACCCAGGCAAGGCAAAGTGGACTGGCAAGTGTGGCGAATTATCTTCCCAATTATATCTGAAGGGGGAAAAAAAGAGGTGCTCTGTCTCATTCTCTACCCCCCTCACGCTTGAGTGGAAGTCCAACCTGGGGTCACTGGCCCAATGAAACTACCAATTTAGATCTAAGTTTGAAGATTCTTGCTTCTTGTCTTAATTAGATACCTTCAGTCTTCAAGTTCTGGTTTATAAGCTGTGCAGGCTCAGAAATCTCCCTGTTATACAGATGACAGAGAAATCAGCCTCCTTGATGCCCTTGGGAGATTGATAAATAACAGTATATGAACATATTCAGGAGAAATCTACATGCTATTTGCATACATTCACATTTTAACTTGATTGGTTGGGAGCTACTGTATGGCGCATTCACTCTGACATTGATTGTGATTGGTCGCTAATATTATATTTAGCATACTATTAAAGTAATTTACATAATGTAAAACTCTCTAAAGTCACAAAATAATAATAATTGCATGCACAAAAAAAAAGAGATCGATTAACATCTAACAGCCTGTTTTTCTCTCCTTGGCAACCGGTTAACCAAACCCAGATCTGACCAATCAAAGAAGGGATGGCAAAACTGACCAATAGCAGATGGTTGGATTCTCACTGCGCTCGTAGTCTGTTTTAATTTATCTTCTGATTGGTATCTGCAGATCAGAGAGGACGAGATGCCATTTTAACAACAGCCACCTGTTCCCGACTAGTTTTGGAGGAACACATGACACCAACAGAAGGCAGTTTTGGATGGAAGAGCTCACAGAACAGGAGCTAACTGCATTAAACTTCATCAGAACAACGCAATGCGATTTCGGAGCTCATCGTTTAAACAGAAAGACAAATGCTGTTTACATAGGCTTAATTTGACCCACCAGCAGTCTGTGCTAGATTTTCAGTACTATACAATCCCATCTGCTCTTCATCACAGAAAGTAGGCCTCGTCTGGGGGTTTATTTTGTGGTTTCTGTTTCTTTTTCCTATTAATTTAGCCTCTTTGTGTATGTTCCGTACTTTCATAAACTGCGGGCGTACTCTGGATCCGTAACAGCCGAAATCATTTGCCAATTTAGGGATCGCTGCTCGTTCATTATGAAGACTGGTGGCCGTGTCATAAAGGATGATTTGGCTGATTCATGCCGCACGCTCTGCTTGGCTATTGATTCAGAGCTGGCCTCTTCGATTACCGCCCCATTACAACACACATCACTCAAAGGAAATGCTACTGAAATGGCATTAGTTCTCTTTTTTTCTTTCTTTTATCTCCTCTCGTCACCTTCCCTTCACCATAGCAACTAAACCTATTTGAAAACATTACCGGTTCAAGAAAACACACACACACACCTTATTCTGTTTGTGTTTAAGTGCCGAGGCAAGCGATGCAGGCAATTATGGGATTGCTTTTTTGCCTGTTATGTAAAACGTAGACTTTTTTTATCACATGCATTATTTGTATAATGTTGAAAGACAAAAATGCTGGGAAATGTACTGTTAAAAACTGTCCACATTTGGCAGTAAAAGTGCATTGACTGCATGTGTGGCATTTGTTCTACTGTACTGTACAGCATATCTTACATTTGGTAATTATAAACAAATGCATAATACCATTAGGGTAATGCACAAAACAATTATAATGAAGTAAACATTAACCGTCTGGCATAATATACACCCTGAGGTACATGACTAATAACAACTCACAAGTATTGAAATTAAAATCGGCAGATGATGAATGAGTCGCATAAAGGCATCAGGGAATGCTTATGTCACTGTGAGCCTACGGTGAGAATTGAGGAATAAATAGAAACAGGATTTAACAGTCTTTATTAACTTCGAGGGAAACATACGTAGGCGACGGGGTCAACGTTTAGACAGCACGCAGGACTCAGGAATCACAGGGCTTTTCCACTGAAATAAGTTATTATTTTATTTACAAAAAAGGCAAGTAGCTTGATGCTATTTACTGTGGAAGTACATATATAGCAGTTATACAATATAGCAGTTGTTTAAAGGGGGGTGAAATGCTCGTTTTCACTCAATATCCTGTTAATCTTGAGTACCTATAGAGTAGTACTGCATCCTTCATAACTCCAAAAAGTCTTTAGTTTTATTATATTCATAAGAGAAAGATAGTCTGTACCGATTTTTTCCGGAAAAAACACGAGCGTCTGTAGGCGTGACGTGTGGGCGGAGCTAAAGAATCACGAGAGCCAGTAGGCTTTTGCGCTGATAGCGTTTGGAAGCTGTGACATTACCTGAGGACAAAACCAACCAAAACAAACCATTGCTAACAGTCAGATTCAGCGTATATTTATGATCCAGAGGCTGAAATTTAACAAGAGCAGCAGCAACAACAGCGGCTCTATGTGGTATGTACTGAAACCGTGTATATATATTTGCTTAGCGGTTTTGTTAAATGATTAAGTTCCACTTTGTCGTTTTTTTTTTTTTTTAAGCTGTACATGTGGAAAGTGCAGTTTGATGACAACATCGCATGTTGTTTACTTGATGTGCTTACGCGCCGATAGCTAAGTTAACAACAAAGAGATATTTGAAGCAGTTTTACTCATGCAGTTTGATGACAACATCGCATGTTGTTTACTTGATGTGCTTACACGCCGACAGCTAAGTTAACAACACAGAGATATTTGAAGCCGTTTCACACACCGCATGCGGTTCCAACACACGACTGTGACCCTTTTTCGTTGGGACTGCATTATCCTTAAGAAATAAACGATGTGCAAATCCGTCGTCAAACTGGGCCTTGTTTGTAAAACAAGCATCTTCGAAATACAGGGGAACAAACACAAACACTTACACAACTCCGTTGATGCTCTGTAAAAATAAACTCCATCCACTGGTCCCTTAATGCTGTTTCTCTTTAGGTAATCTGTGCAGGGTTGTCTTGCCCTGGCAACCAAAAACACACTCCTTTTGTGACATTTCGCGATGCTCTCGCTCTGATCAGTGAATGTCTGTTGTGCTCTCAGTGCTCTGCTATACGGAGCGCGCACTCTTCCGGCAGACGCGCCCTAAGGACCCATATAAGGAAATTCCGCTCCATCTAACGTCACACAGAGCCATACTCGAAAAAAACTTTCCGAAACTTGTGACAAACCGGAAGTAGTATTTTTGGAACAGAAATACTCCTTCAATCATACAACTTAATTTTTGAAACTTTGTTCATGTTTAGCATGGGAATCCAACTCTTTAACAGTGTAAAAAACTCAGTATGCATGAAATAGCATTTCACCCCCCCTTTAACATAAACCCCACCTTAAAATCATTACTGACCAATCCTACCTTGCCGCTGCCATCTGTCATTTTATCGAACAAACTTTCACTCTTTCAGTCCAAGCAGTATTTTTTTTGTATGTTTGGATAGTTTTAGCAGATTCTTGGAAAATTCAGCACTCCTAAGAGCACTCCTAAAAGTAATGGAAGTTATGAACTTGGTGTCAGGAGCTATTGTGTTCACCTACACCAACATAATCACTTGTGATTGCTTTCAATGAGGGTTTTCTCCTTTCATTTAACTTGCTAGAAGCATTGCTTTATCTTAGATTCACGGTCTTTCAGTGTTGTTATTGTTAATAAAACAGGCTATATATATATATATATATATATATATATATATATATATATATATATATATATATATATATATATATATATATATATATATATATATATATATATATATAATTTTTTTAATTAGCTGAAATAGTACACATAGTATAACTTAAATGTTACCTTATAAACTATCTTATAAATAATAATAATAATAATAATAATAATAATAATAATAAAGTTTAAATAAAGTTTGTTGAAGTACTACAAGAATTAAAACTGAAATAAAATAAAATAGAAATATAAAACAAAACTTTCAAAAGCACAACATGGCTACTACTACTTAAACAATAAATGAAAATATAAAAATAAAAGCTAATTAAAATATGAATAAATACTATAATTATATATAAATAATACTAAATACCACTATAGTCTTTGTCTTTTATCTTTAAACACACACACACACACACACACACACACAGTAATACATAATTTATTCTAAACCACATTAGAATAATAATTCACAATCATTTTTATTACTTCATGAGTGCATTTTTCTGTAAATAATACTCTATGGCAATTTCCAATTCTGTAAAGTTAGTCTGAGTGAGTGGCAGGATACCAAGCTTATTTTGTAAGAATTGCAGGGATATAGTAACCACAACCCCTTAAACAATTCTGTAGTTGCTCAATTCATATCCTCATCAATGTAACTTAAATCCAAAAATTATGGTTATATTCATTAAATTACACTCTATTTGATGTAGTACACTTTTATCTTCTGAAATGAAAGTAGTGTTGTAACTGTGCAGTGTTTAATAAATTCATTTATTTATTTTAATATTTTCCGAAGGGAAATCCTTCCATGCCAGACATGGCCTTGGGGAAATGGGCACATCAGCATCATTAATGGCTCCAGATTTCTGTTCAGTCAGTTTATTATGGATCAGTGCGGTCCGAAGTGCTGGGTGTCATTAACTAATCTCTCAAACACTCTTCTAAGCCTGCTCTCCTTCTGAATTATAATAGCCATGTAATGAGACTTCACCCAGTGGTCTAAAAACATCAACAGAGATCAGTTTCAATTTCCTTTACAAAGCTCAAATGCAATTATATCTGCCTGTATCAAGGCAAGGTCAACGTTTGAACTTGGTCATAAATAACGTGACATTTTCAGGCTCGCCCTATATGTGCTACTTGCTCATCACCAATGTTTTGATTATGATTTCAGTATTTAATTGTTGGGTTCGCCCAGCTTGACATTTGTGCTCCATTTGTTTGACTGTGTCCCCTATGGCCATTACACAGCAACCGCCGTGTTTTCCAGCAATTTGTGGGAGGTGACCAGACGAGATGATGAGGCGTTTGACAAACCTGCATATCAATGATCTTTATTCCTCAATTGAGCGTTGAACCTATCACGTCTCATTTAACTCCTGTGGCTTGTTGTTCCACTTTAATATTTCATGATGAAGCATTGATTTCCATTTCCATTTAGTTACCACATTGGAGACATGGCACAGTACATCTGCTGAAGTGAATTGTTAAATAAAGAATTGTACGAGTTTGATTGATTATACAGAATTTAGATGGACATACTATATCTTTAATGTCTACACAATCGTTTTAGCATAATTAAAAATATATACAACATGTGGTCTGTGAATTAGGCATGCATTATAAATCCAAATGCTTACTTACTTGCTTTGTTTGCTTGCTTGCTTTGTTTGTTTGTTTGCTTGCTTTGTTTGTTTGCTTACTTACTTGCTTTGTTTGTTTGTTTGTTTGCTTGCTTTGCTTGCTTGCTTTGTTTGTTTGCTTGCTTGCTTGCTTTGTTTGTTTGTTTGCTTGCTTTGCTTGCTTGCTTTGTTTGTTTGTTTGCTTGCTTGCTTGCTTTGTTTGCTTTGTTTGTTTGCTTGCTTTGTTTGTTTGTTTGCTTGCTTGCTTTTGTTTGTTTGTTTGGTCTTTATTACTGACTGATTAAATTACTAATTTTAAAATTCACACAAAACTGAAAACTTTTAGCTTTTTAGTTTAATATGGGACTACTTTTCTTATTTATTCTGTTTGTTTGTTTGTTTAGTCTGTCTTTATTACTGACTGTTGACTGCTGTATAGATGGCAGCCAGTAATATATCAAATGTTTTACTTTATTACTTTATTAATTTATTGTTTTAAAAAATTAATTAATTTATTTAAAGAAAATGCAAACTGCTATTCAGTGTTTTTAAAACAAATAATATTGAAAATATTTTTTGTTTTGTTAATATTATTTATTATATTTGCTTGCAATTAGGTTATTTGATCTTTATAATTTTAATATTATTATAATAATTTG
>NW_020526445.1:0-16728 GCF_003368295.1 Carassius auratus | reverse complement strand
TCCGCCATTGGGAGAGGAGGAGATGGGGACAGGGGGCAAACCAGGCCCAGACAGGCTTTGGTGGGAGGGTGTGTGCCCAGACAGGCCTAGTCACCTCCTGGTTTGCTTTAAATTGAAACTCTTAAACCTTGAGTAGTAATCTTTTGAGGGGTTTTGTTATTTTATTTATTTATTATTATTATTATTATTATTATTATTATTATCTTTACATATTATATTTTTAGGTACATGATTATTAACATGCTAATTTTAACATACTGGTACCTTTAAATATAAATCTGTTAAATAGTTCATTCTATTTAATATTTACAGTTTTTTTCTATTTTTGATCTATATTATTAGCATGCTAACTTCAATGTACCAATATCTTTAAATAGTCATCTGTTAGCTTATTTAATTTTTTAGGATATTATCAAAATACTCGTTTTAACATATGATACCCTTTTAATAGTAAACTTTAAAGATTTTGATATTTATTTCACAATATATATATATGTGTTTTATATTTTAAGTAATTTTAAAACTAAGAAAAGTATACATAAAACCCCATGAAAGTAAGACTAGAAACGTGTTTGAAGCAGGCAAATTTGCACACTTAGTGTTTTAAGGCCGAAAAACACGATGATCCTTCGGTTTTCTACTGAAGAGACTGTCTTGAATATTTCCCTCACTCTAATACGTTGAGGGAGCAGGAAAGAATAACAGCAAACAATGCCTTCCTGTAACAAGTATGGTCTTTGAAACATGACTGTTTGGCTGAAACAAAACTTTCTTGGCAGAGTACGATGCTGGGTCGGGATTATCGGACTGCAGCTTTCGAGCTGCGGTCTGGTTCGCCGATCTGGAACAAGTTCCGTAAAGAACTTCGTGTTCTCACATCTAATCAGATTTAATTATAATGCTGAACCAAACCTGCGCTGTAAACCTAACCGGCCATAACCTCAACGATTGAAAACCTTGCCGATTCGACTCGAATACTGTGAAATTTAAGGCCGAGCTAAACCTTAACCATCACAGACGCAACCATCGGAAAACTTGCTGGCTCAACTCGAGCACTGTTAAATTTAAGGCTGAATTAACCCACAACCCTAACCTTAGCCATCACAGTTGCAGCTATCGGAAAACTTGCTGGCTCAACTCAAGTACTGCTAATTTTTAAGGCTGAATTATAACACACCTTAACTTAACCATCACAGACCCAGTGATTGCAGTCTAACGATGACACTTACCGTCTTTGGGACAAGGCAGTCTGGCTGAAACAGGACTTCATGGCGGAACGGGATGCTGGGTCGGGATCGTCGGACTCTGAATTTTGAGCTGTGGTCTGGTGAGTACTGCTAAATTTAAGGCTGAACCAAACCACACCCCTAAACTTAACCGTCACAGACCCAGCGGTTTAAAAACCTAGCCGGTTGAATCTAATACAGCTAAATTTAAGGCTGAACTAAAACACACCCTAAACTTAACCATCATAGACCCAGTGATTATAGTTTAACGATGACACTTACCGTCTTTGGGACAAGGCAGTCTGGCTGAAACAGGACTTCATGGCGGAACGCGATGCGGGGTCCGGATCGTCGGACTCCGAATTTCGAGCTGTGGTCTGGTGAGTACCGCTTCATTTAAGGCTGAACCAAACCACACCCTAAACTTAACCGTCACAGACCCAGCGGTTTAAAATCCTAGTCGGTTTAATTCTAACACAGCTAAATTTAAGGCTGAACTAAAACACACCCTAAACTTAACCGTCACAGACCCAGCGGTTTAAAAACCTAGCCGGTTTAATTCTAACACAGCTAAATTTAAGGCTGAACTAAAACACACCCTAAACTTAACCATCATAAGACGCCAGTGATTATAGTCTAACGATGACACTTACCGTCTTGGGGACAAGGCAGTCTGGCTGAACAGGACTTCATGGCGGAACGCGATGCTGGGTCGCGATCGTCGGACTCTGAATTCCGAGCTGTGGTCTGGTGAGTACTGCTAAATTTAAGGCTGAACCAAACCACACTCTAACTTAATCGTCACAGACCCAGCGGTTTAAAAACCTAGCCGGTTGAACTCAAAACACTGCTAAATTTAAGGCTTAACTAAACCACACACTGTATCTAGCCATCACTGAAAAAAACCACATTGAATCTTTTAATTGGATCACTCCTTCCCGGTTCTCCTTTTCTCCGCCAGGGGAGGAGGAAGAGGCGGGACAGGGGGCAAACCCAAGCCCAAGACAGGCTTGGTGGGAGGTGCATGGCCCAGACAGGCCTAGTCAACTCCTGGTTTGCTTTAAAATTGAAACTCTTGGACCTTTAATGGTTTTCTTTTCCGGGGGTTTTTATATCTTTATATATTTTTTATAGTCTTAATATTTGTTTTTTTATTTTTTATTTTTAGATTTATATTTATATTGTATGATATTATGGACATGTTAATTTTAACAATACTCATACCTTTAGTGGTAAGCCTGAAAGATCTTTTCCCTATTTTTCTTCCGACTAACTTTAAAATACTGATATTACTAACAGAAAGATAAAGAAAGAGGTATTGGATAACTAATTTTCAATAGGAAGAGTGTTATCTAAAACCCCCTGGGAGTAAGCCTAGAAATGTGTTTGGAGCAGCAATTTTGATACTTATTGAGCTTGAATAAAACTTACTTTCAAAATATAGGAAGTACGTGGAGCCAACCTTTTTAATGCCTTCTGATTCACTTCAAGAGGTAACTATTAAACCTTAATTAGTAATGTGTTAATGATTAATAGAGTAATATTAGCATTAGCACGCTAACGTAAGTGAATTAATATTACCTACAGAACAATTAAGTGACAGAGATCAGAATCCAGGCTTTAAATTGATTAAAATGCTATTTAAATCCCCAGAAAAATAGGCCTTGAAACGTTATGGAGCAGGAATCCGCATATTTAATTAGCTGTCAAAGAAGCTGACTTTAAATGCTAAAAAGAGCTATTTATCAGTGATAAAAACCTAAGAAAGCTGTACGGTCGTGTCCGACATATTTGGAGGAGCACAAGATGGGTCTAATCTCAAAAAATATTTTGATAATTTTGAACTCACCACCCTGTAACAGTGTATGCAAAAACACACAAATAGAAGGCTATTGCAACATCTTTCTCTCTCAGAAGTTGTCGCATCCAGCGGTTACCCTTGTGTGAGGGTGATGTCTGATTGGTTTGCCATAACTTTTAGGAGGGAGGTCTGGTAGAAGCTTGATGCCCCGCATCCGCCAGTCTCAACCTTCGACCTTTTAGGAGTATTCTAGGCCAAGTTTTCGATATTTCAGACCTACTTTGGTTTATTATACAGCAGAGTACATATGTTTTTTTCAGTCGCTCTAACATGCACTCCAAATAATTTCAAATCAACAGAATCAAATTAACATCTCTCCTAATCACTGGTTTAAGTGAAAAACCCCTTTTAACTCAATCCAGACCCCAACCATGCAATTGTGGATCTGGTCAGGCCCAAATAGCAATTGGATACAAGACACGCGCTTGGGGCTGATCGTCCAAGCGAGCCGGCCTCAGCGTGAGGGTGTATAGTGTTTAACGGCCGAAACACCCGATGATCCTGAGGTACACTACTGAAGAGGTTGTCTTGAACATTTCCCTCACTCTAACTGTTTTGGGGGAGCAGGAAAGAATAATGACCAAAATGTCCTACTATAACAAATATCGTCCTTGAAACATGGCATTTGCCTGAAACAAAACTTCTTGGCGTGTTCTCACATCTACTCGCAGCCTTCAAAAACCCAACCGGTTCAACTCGGGTACTGTTAAATCTATAGATGGACCAAACCGCGCTCTAAACCTAACCACCATAACCGCAGCATTTAAAAACCTAGCCGGTTCAACTCGAGGACTGCTATTTTTAAGGCTGGACCAAACCACACCCCTAAACTTAACCATCACAGACCCAACGATTATAATTTAACTATGACATTAACCGTCTTTGATAACATGGCAGTCTGGCTGAAACTGGACTTCATGACGGAACGCGATGCTGGGTCGGGATCGTCGGACTCTGAATTTCGAGCTGTGGTCTGGTGAGTACTGCTAAATTTAAGGCTGAACCAAACCACACCCTAAACTTAACCATCACAGACCCAGCGGTTTAAAAACCTAGCCGGTTTAATTCTAACACAGCTAAATTTAAGGCTGAACTAAAACACACCCTATACTTAACCATCATAGACCCAGTGTTTATAGTCTAACGATGACACTTACCGTCTTTGGGACAAGGCAGTCTGGCTGAAACAGGACTTCATGGCGGAACGCGATGCTGGGTCGGGATCGTCGGACTCTGAATTTCGAGCTGTGGTCTGGTGAGTACTGCTAAATTTAAGGCTGAACCAAACCACACCCTAAACTTAACCGTCACAGACCCAGCGGTTTAAAAACCTAGCCGGTTTAATTCTAACACAGCTAAATTTAAGGCTGAACTAAAACACACCCTAAACTTAACCATCATAGACCCAGTGTTTATAGTCTAACGATGACACTTACCGTCTTTGGGACAAGGCAGTCTGGCTGAAACAGGACTTCATGGCGGAACGCGATGCTGGGTCGGGATCGTCGGATTCTGAATTTCGAGCTGTGGTCTGGTGAGTACTGCTAAATTTAAGGCTGAACCAAACCACACCCTAAACTTAACCGTCACAGACCCAGCGGTTTAAAAACCTAGCCGGTTTAATTCTAACACAGCTAAATTTAAGGCTGAACCAAACCACACCCTAAACTTAACCGTCACAGACCCAGCGGTTTAAAAACCTAGTCGGTGTAATTCTAACACAGCTAAATTTAAGGCTGAACCAAACCACACCCTAAACTTAACCGTCACAGACCCAGCGGTTTAAAAACCTAGTCTGTGTAATTCTAACACAGCTAAATTTAAGGCTGAACTAAAACACACCCTAAACTTAACAATCACAGACCCAATGATTATAATTTAACTATGACATTAACCGTCTTTGATAACATGGCAGTCTGGCTGAAACAATACTTTTTGGTAGAGCACGATGCTGGGTCGGGATTACCGGTCTGCGACCTTCGAGTTGTGGTCTGGTTCGCCGATCTGGAACAAGTTCAGTCAAGAACTTTGTGTTCTCATATCTACTTAGATCTAGATTGAGTGCTGGAACAAACTGCACTCTCAAGCTAACCGCCATAACCTCAGCAATTATGAACCCAGCCGGTTCAACTCGAGCACTGTGAAACTTAAGGGTGAAAAAATTCAGAGCCTAAATTTAACCAAAAACATAACTTTCACTTTTTTAGGCCCAATGCTTAGACAAGCACAGCTCCTAGACCGGAGATGATCTCATGCGATATGGTATAGTCTGACAAGCGTGGGCCCGTGCACCTTTCCCTCAGTCTCCCTATCCCAAACCGGCCTAGACGAGGGCTAGGTTGGGGGGAGCTGTTGTACTTTTCCAAACCTAACCCTAACCCTAACTCTAACCCTCGTTTTTATCTATATACCTAGCTGCAACTGACCCCAAACTAGCCCCTAAACCTTAACCCTCAAAACTGCTAGCCTTAGCCCCACTGACCGTAACCCACTGACCCCTGGCCCCACCGTTTTTAAACGTGCCAGTCCCTAGACTCTGTAAACCTTTATCAACCAGACGCTTCATCAAATTCTGTACAGAAATATCATAAAACTAATATCATATTCTCCAGGATATAACCCTTGGCTTCTCGGTCGCCCTCTCCTGGATAAAACTGTGAATAGCCATGTGTAAAAAACTGATTAGGATTCCAATATTTTAGCAGGATTTGACACTCCAGGCGGAGCTCTTGAGCGGATGACTTCACTCAAAGACATCTTTCCAGTCTAATTTTAATGATGCACTCTCTCTCTCTTTCACAAACACACACATACACTCCTGTGCACACTCACACGCACGTGTGCACACTCACACGCATATGCAGTCAAAACACACAGACGCACACGAACTGGCTGGAAAACTATTTTTATTCAGGCTAGTGATACCTTGTTCCTAAAAAGACAAATGATTTCACGGGTTATTTCGTTTGGATGTATTTCTTGTTTTTATCGATGACTGGCTTCCTTTTTGTCACGCTTTAGACTGATGTACGGTCACATTGGATTTGAAAACGACATCCTTTCTTCCATAGATCCACGCTACCTGAAAGAAGGCCGCCTTCTGAATCCAACGATACCAGTTATGTGCACATCGGACCTACGCTTCAAAAGATACGGACAGGTAAGCTTTGGCCAATCAGATCGCATATGCTAACGAGGGTGGAATTAATGAGGGTGAAACTCGTTTTTATCTATATACCTAGCTGCAACTGACCCCAAACTAGCCCCTAAACCTTAACCCTCAAAACTGCTAGCCTTAGCCCCAAACAAAACTGCTAGCCTTAGCCCCACTGACCGTAACCCACTGACCCCTGGCCCCACCGTTTTTAAACGTGCCAGTCCCTAGACTCTGTAAACCTTTATTAACCAGACGCTTCATCAAATTCTGTACAGAAATATCATAAAACTAATATCATATTCTCCAGGATATAACCCTTGGCTTCTCGGTCGCCCTCTCCTGTATAAAACTGTGAATAGCCATGTGTAAAAAACTGATTAGGATTCCAATATTTTAGCAGGATTTGACACTCCAGGCGGAGCTCTTGAGCGGATGACTTCACTCAAAGACATCTTTCCAGTCTAATTTTAATGATGCACTCTCTCTCTCTTTCACAAACACACACGTACACTCCTGTGCACACTCACACGCACGTGTGCACACTCACACGCATATGCAGTCAAAACACACAGACGCACACGAACTGGCTGGAAAACTATTTTTATTCAGGCTAGTGATACCTTGTTCCTAAAAAGACAAATGATTTCACGGGTTATTTCGTTTGGATGTATTTCTTGTTTTTATCGATGACTGGCTTCCTTTTTCTCACGCTTTAGACTGATGTACGGTCACATTGGATTTGAAAACGACATCCTTTCTTCCATAGATCCACGCTACCTGAAAGAAGGCCGCCTTCTGAATCCAACGATACCAGTTATGTGCACATCGGACCTACGCTTCAAAAGATACGGACAGGTAAGCTTTGGCCAATCAGATCGCATATGCTAACGAGGGTGGAATTAATGAGGGTGAAACTCGTTTTTATCTATATACCTAGCTGCAACTGACCCCAAACTAGCCCCTAAACCTTAACCCTCAAAACTGCTAGCCTTAGCCCCAAACAAAACTGCTAGCCTTAGCCCCAAACAAAACTGCTAGCCTTAGCCCCACTGACCGTAACCCACTGACCCCTGGCCCCACCGTTTTTAAACGTGCCAGTCCCTAGACTCTGTAAACCTTTATCAACCAGACGCTTCATCAAATTCTGTACAGAAATATCATAAAACTAATATCATATTCTCCAGGATATAACCCTTGGCTTCTCGGTCGCCCTCTCCTGGATAAAACTGTGAATAGCCATGTGTAAAAAACTGATTAGGATTCCAATATTTTAGCAGGATTTGACACTCCAGGCGGAGCTCTTGAGCGGATGACTTCACTCAAAGACATCTTTCCAGTCTAATTTTAATGATGCACTCTCTCTCTCTTTCACAAACACACACATACACTCCTGTGCACACTCACACGCACGTGTGCACACTCACACGCATATGCAGTCAAAACACACAGACGCACACGAACTGGCTGGAAAACTATTTTTATTCAGGCTAGTGATACCTTGTTCCTAAAAAGACAAATGATTTCACGGGTTATTTCGTTTGGATGTATTTCTTGTTTTTATCGATGACTGGCTTCCTTTTTGTCACGCTTTAGACTGATGTACGGTCACATTGGATTTGAAAACGACATCCTTTCTTCCATAGATCCACGCTACCTGAAAGAAGGCCGCCTTCTGAATCCAACGATACCAGTTATGTGCACATCGGACCTACGCTTCAAAAGATACGGACAGGTAAGCTTTGGCCAATCAGATCGCATATGCTAACGAGGGTGGAATTAATGAGGGTGAAACTCGTTTTTATCTATATACCTAACCCTAATCCTAACCCTAACCCTAAACTTAACCATCACAGACCCAGCGGTTTAAAAACCTAGTCGGTTTAATTCTAACACAGCTAAATTTAAGGCTGAACTAAAACACACCCTAAACTTAACAATCACAGACCCAATGATTATAGTTTAACTATGACATTAACCGTCTTTGATAACATGGCAGTCTGGCTGAAACAATACTTTTTGGCAGAGCACGATGCTGGGTCGGGATTACCGGTCTGCGACCTTCGAGTTGTGGTCTGGTTCGCCGATCTGGAACAAGTTCAGTCAAGAACTTTGTGTTCTCATATCTACTTAGATCTAGATTGAGTGCTGGAACAAACTGCACTCTCAAGCTAACCGCCATAACCTCAGCAATTATGAACCCAGCCGGTTCAACTCGAGCACTGTGAAACTTAAGGGTGAAAAAATTCAGAGCCTAAATTTAACCAAAAACATAACTTTCACTTTTTTAGGCCCAATGCTTAGACAAGCACAGCTCCTAGACCGGAGATGATCTCATGCGATATGGTATAGTCTGACAAGCGTGGGCCCGTGCACCTTTCCCTCAGTCTCCCTATCCCAAACCGGCCTAGACGAGGGCTAGGTTGGGGGGAGCTGTTGTACTTTTCCAAACCTAACCCAAGCCAGAGCCATCGGACTAGACATACCATCTTACGTAAAAGATCCTATTATGGGCCTCTGTCATTGTTCTAATTGAATATCTTTGATTGAATCACTCCTTCCCGTGCCTCCTTTTCTCCGCCATTGGGAGAGGAGGAGATGGGACAGGGGGGCAAACCCAGGCCCAGACAGGCTTGGTGGGAGGTGCGTGGCCCAGACAGGCCTAGTCACCTCCTGGTTTGCTTTAAATTGAAACTCTTAAACCTTGAGTAGTAATCTTTTGAGGGGTTTTTGTATTTTATTTATTTATTTATTATTATTATTATTATTATTATTATTATCTTTACATATTATATTTTTAGGTACATGATTATTAACATGCTAATTTTAACATACTGGTACCTTTAAATATAAATCTGTTAAATAGTTCATTCTATTTAATATTTACAGTTTTTTTCTATTTTTGATCTATATTATTAGCATGCTAACTTCAATGTACCAATATCTTTAAATAGTCATCTGTTAGCTTATTTAATTTTTTAGGATATTATCAAAATACTCGTTTTAACATATGATACCTTTTAATAGTAAACTTTAAAGATTTTGATATTTATTTCACAATATATATATATATGTGTTTTATATTTTAAGTAATTTTAAACTAAGAAAAGTATACATAAAACCCCATGAAAGTAAGACTAGAAACGTGTTTGAAGCAGCAAATTTGCACACTTAGTGTTTTAAGGCCGAAAAACACGATGATCCTTCGGTTTTCTACTGAAGAGACTGTCTTGAATATTTCCCTCACTCTAAATACGTTGAGGGAGCAGGAAAGAATAACAGCAAACAATGCCTTCCTGTAACAAGTATGGTCTTTGAAACATGACTGTTTGGCTGAAACAAAACTTTCTTGGCAGAGCACGATGCTGGGTCGGGATTATCGGACTGCAGCTTTCGAGCTGCGGTCTGGTTCGCCGATCTGGAACAAGTTCCGTAAAGAACTTTGTGTTCTCACATCTAATCAGATTTAATTATAATGCTGAACCAAACCTGCGCTGTAAACCTAACCGCCATAACCTCAACGATTGAAAACCTTGCCGATTCGACTCGAGTACTGTGAAATTTAAGGCCGAGCTAAACCTTAACCATCACAGACGCAACCATCGGAAAACTTGCTGGCTCAACTCGAGCACTGTTAAATTTAAGGCTGAATTAACCCACACCCTAACCTTAGCATCACAGATGCAGCTATCGGAAAACTTGCTGGCTCAACTCAAGTACTGCTAATTTTAAGGCTGAATTATAACACACCTTAAACTTAACCATCACAGACCCAGTGATTGCAGTCTAACGATGACACTTACCGTCTTTGGGACAAGGCAGTCTGGCTGAAACAGGACTTCATGGCGGAACGCGATGCTGGGTCGGGATCGTCGGACTCTGAATTTCGAGCTGTGGTCTGGTGAGTACCGCTTCATTTAAGGCTGAACCAAACCACACCCTAAACTTAACCGTCACAGACCCAGCGGTTTAAAAACCTAGCCGGTTTAATTCGAACAGCTAAATTTAAGGCTGAACTAAAACACACCCTAAACTTAACCGTCACAGACCCAGCGGTTTAAAAACCTAGCCGGTTTAATTCTAACACAGCTAAATTTAAGGCTGAACTAAAACACACCCTAAACTTAACCATCATAGACCCAGTGATTATAGTCTAACGATGACATTTACCGTCCTTGGGGACAAGGCAGTCTGGCTGAAACAGGACTTCATGGCGGAACGCGATGCTGGGTCGCGATCGTCGGACTCTGAATTCCGAGCTGTGGTCTGGTGAGTACTGCTAAATTTAAGGCTGAACCAAACCACACCCTAACTTAATCGTCACAGACCCAGCGGTTTAAAAACCTAGCCGGTTGAACTCAAAACACTGCTAAATTTAAGGCTTAACTAAACCACACACTGTATCTAGCCATCACTGACCCAGCGTTTTTTTTAAAAAAAACCACATTGAATCTTTTAATTGGATCACTCCTTCCCGGTTCTCCTTTTCTCCGCCAGGGGAGGAGGAAGAGGCGGGACAGGGGGGCAAACCCAAGCCCAGACAGGCTTGGTGGGAGGTGCATGGCCCAGACAGGCCTAGTCACCTCCTGGTTTGCTTTAAATTGAAACTCTTGGACCTTTAATGGTTTTCTTTCCGGGGGTTTTTATATCTTTATATATTTTTATAGTCTTAATTTTTTTTTTTTTTTTTTTTTTTTTTTTTTTTTTTTTTAGATTTATATTTATATGTATGATATTATGGACATGTTAATTTTAACATACTCATACCTTTAGTGGTAAGCTGAAAGATCTTTTCCTATTTTTCTTCCGACTAACTTTAAAATACTGATATTACTAACAGAAAGATAAAGAAAGAGGTATTGGATAACTAATTTTCAAATAGGGAGAGTGTATCTAAAACCCCCTGGGAGTAAGCCTAGAAATGTGTTTGGAGCAGCAATTTTGATACTTATTGAGCTTGATAAAACGTACTTTCAAAATATAGGAAGTACGTGGAGCCAACCGTTTTAATGCCTTCTGATTCACTTCAAGAGGTAACTATTAAACCTTAATTAGTAATGTGTTAATGATTAATAGAGTAATATTAGCATTAGCACGCTAACGTAAGTGAATTAATATTACCTACAGAACAATTAAGTGACAGAGATCAGAATCCAGGCTTTAAATTAATTAAAATGCTATTTAAATCCCCAGAAAAATAGGCCTTGAAACGTTATTGGAGCAGGAATCCGCATATTTAATTAGCTGTCAAAGAAGCTGACTTTAAATGCTAAAAAGAGCTATTTATCAGTGATAAAAACCTAAGAAAGCTGTACGGTCGTGTCCGACATATTTGGAGGAGCACAAGATGGGTCTAATCTCAAAAAATATTTTGATAATTTTGAACTCACCACCCTGTAACAGTGTATGCAAAAACACACAAATAGAAGGCTATTGCAACATCTTTCTCTCTCAGAAGTTATCGCATCCAGCGGTTACCCTTGTGTGAGGGTGATGTCTGATTGGTTTGCCATAACTTTTAGGAGGGAGGTCTGGTAGAAGCTTGATGCCCCGCATCCGCCAGTCTCAACCTTCGACCTTTTAGGAGTATTCTAGGCCAAGTTTTCGATATTTCAGACCTACTTTGGTTTATTATACAGCAGAGTACATATGTTTTTTTCAGTCGCTCTAACATGCACTCCAAATAATTTCAAATCAACAGAATCAAATTAACATCTCTCCTAATCACTGGTTTAAGTGGAAAACCCCTTTTAACTCAATCCAGACCCCAACCATGCAATTGTGGATCTGGTCAGGCCCAAATAGCAATTGGATACAAGACACGCGCTTGGGGCTGATCGTCCAAGCGAGCCGGCCTCAGCGTGAGGGTGTATAGTGTTTAACGGCCGAAACACCCGATGATCCTGAGGTACACTACTGAAGAGGTTGTCTTGAACATTTCCCTCACTCTAACTGTTTTGGGGGAGCAGGAAAGAATAATGACCAAAATGTCCTACTATAACAAATATCGTCCTTGAAACATGGCATTTGCCTGAAACAAAACTTCTTGGCGTGTTCAAAAACCCAACCGGTTCAACTCGGGTACTGTTAAATCTATAGATGGACCAAACCGCGCTTTAAACCTAACCACCATAACCGCAGCATTTAAAAACCTAGCCGGATCAACTCGAGGACTGCTATTTTTAAGGCTGGACCAAACCACACCCCTAAACTTAACCATCACAGACCCAACGATTATAATTTAACTATGACATTAACCGTCTTTGATAACATGGCAGTCTGGCTGAAACTGGACTTCATGACGGAACGCGATGCTGGGTCGGGATCGTCGGACTCTGAATTTCGAGCTGTGGTCTGGTGAGTACTGCTAAATTTAAGGCTGAACCAAACCACACCCTAAACTTAACCGTCACAGACCCAGCGGTTTAAAAACCTAGCCGGTTTAATTCTAACACAGCTAAATTGAAGGCTGAACTAAAACACACCCTAAACTTAACCATCATAGACCCAGTGTTTATAGTCTAACGATGACACTTACCGTCTTTGGGACAAGGCAGTCTGGCTGAAACAGGACTTCATGGCGGAACTCGATGCTGGGTCGGGATCGTCGGACTCTGAATTTCGAGCTGTGGTCTGGTGAGTACTGCTAAATTTAAGGCTGAACCAAACCACACCCTAAACTTAACCGTCACAGACCCAGCGGTTTAAAAACCTAGCCCGTTTAATTCTAACACAGCTAAATTTAAGGCTGAACCAAACCACACCCTAAACTTAACCGTCACAGACCCAGCGGTTTGCAAACCTAGTCGGTGTAATTCTAACACAGCTAAATTTAAGGCTGAACTAAAACACACCCTAAACTTAACAATCACAGACCCAATGATTATAATTTAACTATGACATTAACCGTCTTTGATAACATGGCAGTCTGGCTGAAACAATACTTTTTGGCAGAGCACGATGCTGGGTCGGGATTACCGGTCTGCGACCTTCGAGTTGTGGTCTGGTTCGCCGATCTGGAACAAGTTCAGTCAAGAACTTTGTGTTCTCATATCTACTTAGATCTAGATTGAGTGCTGGAACAAACTGCACTCTCAAGCTAACCGCCATAACCTCAGCAATTATGAACCCAGCCGGTTCAACTCGAGCACTGTGAAACTTAAGGGTGAAAAAATTCAGAGCCTAAATTTAACCAAAAACATAACTTTCACTTTTTTAGGCCCAATGCTTAGACAAGCACAGCTCCTAGACCGGAGATGATCTCATGCGATATGGTATAGTCTGACAAGCGTGGGCCCGTGCACCTTTCCCTCAGTCTCCCTATCCCAAACCGGCCTAGACGAGGGCTAGGTTGGGGGGAGCTGTTGTACTTTTCCAAACCTAACCCTAACCCTAACCTAACCTAACCTAACCTAACCCTAACTCTAATCTAACCCTAACCCTAACTCTAACCCTAACTCTAACCCTCTAACCCTAACCCTAACCCTAACCTAACCCTAACCTAACTCTAACCTAACCTAACCTAACCTAACCTAACCTAACCCTAACCCTAACCCTTTCCCTCAGTCTCCCTATCCCAAACCGGCCTAGACGAGGGCTAGGTTGGGGGAGCTGTTGTATTTTTCCAAACCTAACCCTAACTCTAACCTAACCCTAACCCACTGACCCCTGGCCCCACCGTTTTTAAACGTGCCAGTCCCTAGACTCTGTAAACCTTTATCAACCAGACGCTTCATCAAATTCTGTACAGAAATATCATAAAACTAATATCATATTCTCCAGGATATAACCCTTGGCTTCTCGGTCGCCCTCTCCTGGATAAAACTGTGAATAGCCATGTGTAAAAAACTGATTAGGATTCCAATATTTTAGCAGGATTTGACACTCCAGGCGGAGCTCTTGAGCGGATGACTTCACTCAAAGACATCTTTCCAGTCTAATTTTAATGATGCACTCTCTCTCTCTTTCACAAACACACACATACACTCCTGTGCACACTCACACGCACGTGTGCACACTCACACGCATATGCAGTCAAAACACACAGACGCACACGAACTGGCTGGAAAACTATTTTTTATTCAGGCTAGTGATACCTTGTTCCTAAAAAGACAAATGATTTCACGGGTTATTTCGTTTGGATGTATTTCTTGTTTTTATCGATGACTGGCTTCCTTTTTGTCACGCTTTAGACTGATGTACGGTCACATTGGATTTGAAAACGACATCCTTTCTTCCATAGATCCACGCTACCTGAAAGAAGGCCGCCTTCTGAATCCAACGATACCAGTTATGTGCACATCGGACCTACGCTTCAAAAGATACGGGACAGGTAAGCTTTGGCCAATCAGATCGCATATGCTAACGAGGGTGGAATTAATGAGGGTGAAACTCGTTTTTATCTATATACCTAGCTGCAACTGACCCCAAACTAGCCCCTAAACCTTAACCCTCAAAACTGCTAGCCTTAGCCCCAAACAAAACTGCTAGCCTTAGCCCCACTGACCGTAACCCACTGACCCCTGGCCCCACCGTTTTTAAACGTGCCAGTCCCTAGACTCTGTAAACCTTTATCAACCAGACGCTTCATCAAATTCTGTACAGAAATATCATAAAACTAATATCATATTCTCCAGGATATAACCCTTGGCTTCTCGGTCGCCCTCTCCTGGATAAAACTGTGAATAGCCATGTGTAAAAAACTGATTAGGATTCCAATATTTTAGCAGGATTTGACACTCCAGGCGGAGCTCTTGAGCGGATGACTTCACTCAAAGACATCTTTCCAGTCTAATTTTAATGATGCACTCTCTCTCTCTTTCACAAACACACACATACACTCCTGTGCACACTCACACGCACGTGTGCACACTCACACGCATATGCAGTCAAAACACACAGACGCACACGAACTGGCTGGAAAACTATTTTTATTCAGGCTAGTGATACCTTGTTCCTAAAAAGACAAATGATTTCACGGGTTATTTCGTTTGGATGTATTTCTTGTTTTTATCGATGACTGGCTTCCTTTTTGTCACGCTTTAGACTGATGTACGGTCACATTGGATTTGAAAACGACATCCTTTCTTCATAGATCCACGCTACCTGAAGAAGGCCGCCTTCTGAATCAACGATACCAGTTATGTGCCATCGGACCCTACGCTTCAAAAGATACGGGACAGGTAAGCTTTGGCCATCAGATCGCATATGCTAACGAGGGTGGAATTAATGAGGTTGAAACTCGTTTTATCTATATACCTAGCTGCAACTGACCCCAAACTAGCCCCTAAACCTTAACCCTCAAAACTGCTAGCCTTAGCCCCAAACAAAACTGCTGCCTTAGCCCCAGCTGACCGTAACCCACTGACCCTGGCCACCGTTTTTAAACGTGCCAGTCCTAGACTCTGTAACCTTTATCACCAGACGGCTTCATCAAATTCTGTACAGAAATATCATAAAACTAATATCATATTCTCCAGGATAATAACCCTTGGCTTCTCGTCGCCCTCTCTGGATAAAACTGTGAATAGCCATGTGTAAAAAACTGATTAGGATTCCAATATTTTAGGCAGGATTTGACACTCCAGGCGGAGCTCTTGAGCGGATGACTTCACTCAAAGACATCTTTCCAGTCTAATTTTAATGATGCACTCTCTCTCTCTTTCACAAACACACACCACACTACTCCTGTGCACACTCACACGCACGTGTGCACACTCACACGCATATGCAGTCAAAACACAACAGACGCACCGAACTGGCTGGAAACTATTTTTATTCAGGCTAGTGATACCTTGTTCCTAAAAGACAAATGATTTGAACGGGTTAATTTTCGTTTGGATGTATTTTCTGTTTTTATCGATGACTGGCTTTCCTTTTTGTCACGCTTTAGACTGATGTACGGTCACATTGGATTTGAAAACGACATCCTTTCTTCCATAGATCCACGCTACCTGAAAGAAGGCCGCCTTCTGAATCCAACGATACCAGTTATGTGCACATCGGACCTACGCTTCAAAAGATACGGACAGGTAAGCTTTGGCCAATCAGATCGCATATGCTAACGAGGGTGGAATTAATGAGGGTGAAACTCGTTTTTATCTATATACCTAGCTGCAACTGACCCCAAACTAGCCCCTAAACCTTAACCCTCAAAACTGCTAGCCTTAGCCCCAAACAAAACTGCTAGCCTTAGCCCCACTGACCGTAACCCACTGACCCCTGGCCCCACCGTTTTTAAACGTGCCAGTCCCTAGACTCTGTAAACCTTTATCAACCAGACGCTTCATCAAATTCTGTACAGAAATATCATAAAACTAATATCATATTCTCCAGGATATAACCCTTGGCTTCTCGGTCGCCCTCTCCTGGATAAAACTGTGAATAGCCATGTGTAAAAAACTGATTAGGATTCCAATATTTTAGCAGGATTTGACACTCCAGGCGGAGCTCTTGAGCGGATGACTTCACTCAAAGACATCTTTCCA
>NW_020526444.1:0-64737 GCF_003368295.1 Carassius auratus | reverse complement strand
GACTGATTTTTGTAACAGTTTAAAAAGGCAACTCTTTCAATGTTTGTTTGATACTTGAGACCCATTCATACTTCATACTTGCATTCATTTTTGCAATTATATATTAAACTAGATTATTAATCTGTTCTGGTCCATGTCTAAATTCTAATACAATCACATCGCAATTCAAATAAATTGGATCATTACTTTAGAGAAATGACTACTAATTATAAATGTAGAGAACAGAAAATCATTGCATGTACATAACAAAAATGATCACTTTTAAAAAAAACTTTTTTTTTTTTTTTTGCAGTTTACAATTGTACAGGTCCTTCTAAAAAATGTAGCATATTGTGATAAGTTCATTATTTTCCATAATGTAATGATAAAAAATAAACTTTCATATATTTTAGATTCATTGCACACCAACTGAAATATTTCAGGTCTTTTATTGTTTTGATACTGATGATTTTGGCATACAGCTCATGAAAACCCAAAATTCCTATCTCAAAAAATTTTGCATATTTCATCCGACCAATAAAAGAAAAGTGTTTTTTAATACAAAAAGTCAACCTTCAAATAATTATGGTTCAGTTATGCACTCAATACTTGGTGGGGAATCCTTTTCAGAAATGACTGCTTCAATGCGGCGTGGCATGGAGGCAATCAGCCTGTCGCACTGCTGAGGTGTTATGGAGGCCCAGGATGCTTCGATAGCAGCCTTAAGCTCATCCAGAGTGTTGGGTCTTGCGTCTCTCAACTTTCTCTTCACAATATCCCACAGATTCTCTATGGGGTTCAGGTCAGGAGAGTTGAGCACAGTAATACCATGGTCAGTAAACCATTTACCAGTGGTTTTGGCACTGTGAGCAGGTGCCAGGTCGTGCTGAAAAACAAAATCTTCATCTCCATAAAGCTTTTCAGCAGATGAAAGCATGAAGTGCTCCAAAATCTCCTGATAGCTAGCTGCATTGACCCTGCCCTTGATAAAACACAGTGGACCAACACCAGCAGCTGACATGGCACCCCAGACCATCACTGACTGTGGGTACTTGACACTGGACTTCAGGCATTTTGGCATTTCCTTCACCCCAGTCTTCCTCCAGACTCTGGCACCTTGATTTCTGAATGACATGCAAAATTTGCTTTCATCCGAAAAAAGTACTTTGGACCACTGAGCAACAGTCCAGTGCTGCTTCTCTGTAGCCCATTTCCTGCACACGCCTGTGCACGGTGGCTCTGGATGTTTCTACTCCAGACTCAGTCCACTGCTTCCGCAGGTCACCCAAGGTCTGGAATCGGTCCTTCTCCACAATCTTCCTCAGGGTCCGGTCACCTCTTCTCGTTGTGCAGCTTTTTTTGCCACACTTCCCACAGACTTCTCACTGAGGTGCCTTGATACAGCACTCTGGGAACAGGCTATTCATTCAGAAATTTATTTCCGTGTCTTACCCTCTCCCTTGAGGGTGTCAATGATGGCCTTCTGGACAGCAGTCAGGTCAGTTTTGAGTAATGAACCAGGCTGAACCAGTTTTTAAAAGCCTCAGGAATCTTTTGCAGGTGTTTAGAGTTAATTAGTTGATTCAGATGATTAGGTTAATAGCTCATTTAGAGAACCTTTTCATGATATGTTAATTTTTTTAGATAGGAATTTGGGGTTTTCATGAGCTGTATGCCAAAATCATCAGTATTAAAACAATAAAAGACCTGAAATATTTCAGTTGGTGTGCAATGAATCTAAAATATATGAAAGTTTAATTTTTATCATTACATTATGGAAAATAATGAACTTATCACAATATGCAAATTTTTTGAGGAGGACCTGTATGTACTTTAGTTAAAAAATCATTCTACACTCTTTCTGTAGCATTGATTTTTTTTTTTTTTTTTTTTTTTGATTTTTAGCTGGGCCCAGAATCACATCCAGTCACTTAAACAGCAGAAGATTCTGTGATACCCTCACCAACAGACACACAGGTAATAAGACAGGTTTTTTTTATAACCATTTAGTTTCAGAGCTGCACATTATACATTATATTATAGTAATTATTTCCCAGCAACAATGTTGATCAGAATGTGTTTGACAGAACGATGCGAGGATGGCATTATTACAGGCTTTGTCCCAACCCTGTTAGGGCATACTGGATTTTTTGCGCACATTTACGAAACGTATTTACATTTATGAATGACAAATTGTAATATAAATATATCGGTTTCTATATTTTAAACAACTTGACACAAATGATGGATACAAACGCCCTCTAAACAATCCTGAAAGTTTGGTTGGCACTTAAACCTAATAAGTAGTAATGAGTATTTATGATAGCTTTTGGGGACATTAACCTGTATTTTAACTGTCCTTATGGGGACACTTTGGCTTAGTGAGGATGGAATCCTAGTCCTCTTAAGGATAACCATTGGAACTCGTATGTAATTTCTTGCTGATACAATTTTTGTTTATTTATACAACTAAAAACTATTATGATCCTCCTACTGTTTTTTGCAAACTATAAGGTGCACCGTAGCAGTTTTCCTATATAGTTCATTGGGTACATCCGTCAGTAAAAACCATTATAAATCCTAAAATATTGTTCGTCTAATTACTTTTTCCGCTGAAATTTGGAGACCATGTATTTAAAATGGCTACCCTCATACACTGTCCATAAAAGATGGATAGAAACATTCTCTAAACAGAAGTTGGTAATAACCTCAGGTCTTTATTTTAAATCCACTGTGCTTGTGTACAGAGCAAAAACAATAAAATATGTTGGCCCTAATAATTTCTAGCAAAAGGAAAGTGTTGTTTCCCCTTGTTTTTGTTTTGTAATACTGTTATTCAGTCTCAATAAAGTGCCTTATCTGTTTTGTAATTTCATAGCCTCAAATGATAATTATTTTTTATTACAGGTATGGTCAGAAATTGACCATGCATCTCCAACCAGCGAATGTGTACCACCACTGGAAAGAGTGTATTTGTAAGTAACAACATTAATTACTTGCCTGTCCGAAGTCTGTCCATTAGGGTTACATAAAATATCTACCTTTTTAACTCCCTATTCTTGAAAGTTTGTGGTCTGAAGATCACATTTAACTGTGACAGGGTTTAAAAGTAGTGTTGTCAAAAGACCCGGTACTTTGGTACCAAGTCGGTACAAAATTTTTAAAAATGTGACTGTACCAGGTTTCTTTAAGTATTGGTAGTACCGAGGTCTCGTTCAAACCCGGTTCAGCGCTATGATTTCCGTGAAGCAGAAAACGAGGATGGAATCTCAAAATCCAGTCATGAAAATGAAACTTACATTTTAATATGGACAGTCATGGAATTTGTCAAAGTTAGCGTAAATTAATCAAATCAAATCTCCGTATGGACCAGTATCTGTAAATGTTAAGCCGCATAAAAATCCGTGTTCTGCGCGTCTCTGTGTGAATCAATGAATGGCAGAGACGTGCAGGTTTGTTTACTACATGGACTGAAGCGCATGACGCTTGTATTAATTTCAGCATCTGAGCTTCAGAGTTCTCTCTCCATCAAGCGATCTGAACTTTTCAGTTCATCTCAATGGACGCACAGCGCACCTGTATTTGATGCTCTGTAAACTCTGTGTGAAGGCGCACGACTCACCGTCGCTTTACTGATAGCGCTGTTTCTCACACATGCAAAGAGAGAGAGCGCGAGAGTCTTACCACGCTGAATCGACACGCTATATGTAAACTATTCTTTGTTGTCTTCTCCTGTCAAAATAATGGAGTTCATTTACAATTATTCATTTTCGAACAAGCAGAAGACACTCCGGTTTCTCCGGTAGTGGCCGGAGCTAATGTGCAAATGGCAATTTCATTGGCTGACGCTCAACTAGCACCGACCCTGTTTTGATTTCAGCAAATCAGTTTGACCGAACGCAGACAACGTGATTAATATTCATGAACCCAGCAGCTCATCAATTCATAGTGCATTGTATATACATTAGTATGATAGTAAAATTATCCTTTAATAATAATTATGATCTATTACTATTTTTCTTACAGAAACCCTCAATGACCAAAAATATCTTAAGCATCACCACCAGTCTTAAGTTCAGTTAAAATGACAAATATGCATTCATTAGGCCTAAAAGTAAATTTTTACATAAAGACATTGTGCTAGAAATATTACTATTATTTAGTAAAATGTATGTGATACTGCTACTACTGTTAAAAATTTTTAAACTTTATTTTTTTAAGAAATAAATCACAATATTTCTTCCATGTTTTAATTTTAATAGCAAATCCCCTTTATTTACCAAAAATAAAATGTTTAAATTTCATAAATTAAAAGACAAATTAAATTTGGGTGAAACTTATTTACTGTTTTTCATAATTATATAACCTGTAGAAAAATTTTAAACACAATTGTAAATAAGTATAAAGAATGGCATTGGTTTTATTTTTATTATTTTATTAATATATATATTTTTTTAATTGGCATATTTTTGTGTTTTGCTTTGGTACCGAGAACCATGGATTTTCACTGGTATCGGTATCAAATACTGAAATTTGGGTACCGTGACAACACTATTTAAAAGGTATACGACTCACCAAGAAATATTTTGATTGTGTACTGCTCTGCATACAACTGTCTAATGTCTAAACGTTAAACCAATATGTCTCTAATGATCTCTTTGTAAGAGTCAAAACCACAGTAAGATTATTTATCGTAATGTCATGATGAGAATTACAAGAAATTGCCCCAACTCATGCTCGGCCAACATCAAATTGTAGGCTATTATTTCTGCTGTTGTGCTCATGTGTAAATTGAGGATAGAACGAACAAGTGATGATATTTGATACCTTCTGGGGACATGCATTGACCTGTATTTTAACTGTCTTTATGGGGACACCTTGTTTAAATGGGGATTGCATTATATGCATAATATAATTTGTGTAGAATTCTCAAGACCTTTATATTTGTCTGATTACAGGTTGCCTTCCTTCACAACATGGACTAGGGTTAGGGTTCTTAACATGAACGACACCGAAATGGACCAACTTGCTGATATCCTGGGACATGATATTCGTATCCACAGGAAATATTACAGATTACCCGAGGGAACACTATTAACAGGGTATGTAACCTGTTAATCGAGTTTAAACTAGCTGTCAAGCGTGTCCTAGTGACTTTGGAAGAATCTGTGCATATCTCTGAATACGAAGACTATATTTCAGAGTGCGTTGAGCCTGATCCTGGGATAGAGAGTGAAACCGAACTGTCAGATCATTCTCATGACGTGATGTCAAGTGAGCCAGGTAAAGATTTGTAAACACATTTTTTTAAGATGTTTGTAATTTCCATTAGTTAAATAATAATTAAATCATGCCTTCAAGCAGGCACTTCAGGAGTGAATAGCAGCAGGCCAGTAAACACGAATGAAGGTAAGACGTATGAACAGGCAGTTAAATGTTTAAAGCGATTAGAATATCAAGAATTCCCCCCCAAACAGCCTATCAGTAATTAGTAGTTTGATTTAGAAATGTATATGATTGTGTTTCTAAAGGATCTCCAGAGAGGTCACGGGAGGTCATGAAAGTAACATCAGGTAAGGAACCTGTCCTGTAATAGTTTTTATTTACTTTATTTATAAAAAGTCAACAACATCATAAAGAATACAGTAGTATAAAAATAATCCAGTCTTGCACCTACAACATATGCAGTGCAATTAATGTAATTTTCTTGTCATTAGTTCCTAGGAAGAGAAAGTGGAGTGAAGTGGAGATTGCAGCTGTAGAAGAGACAATGATGAAATGTATTCACTCGGGAGTTACTCCTGGAAAAGTCGACTACATTGCATGCATTACAGCAGCCCCCAAAGCCCTCGGTGAACGAGACTGGCAGGCGGTGAAGTATTATACAGTATTGTTCAAAATAATAGCAGTACAATGTGACTAACCAGAATAATCAAGGTTTTTCGTATATTTTTTTATTGCTACGTGGCAAACAAGTTACCAGTAGGTTCAGTAGATTCTCAGAAAACAAATGAGACCCAGCATTCATGATATGCACGCTCTTAAGGCTGTGCAATTGGGCAATTAGTTGAATTAGTTGAAAGGGGTGTGTTCAAAAAAATAGCAGTGTGGCATTCAATCACTGAGGTCATCAATTTTGTGAAGAAACAGGTGTGAATCAGGTGGCCCCTATTTAAGGATGAAGCCAACACTTGTTGAACATGCATTTGAAAGCTGAGGAAAATGGGTCGTTCAAGACATTGTTCAGAAGAACAGCGTACTTTGATTAAAAAGTTGATTAGAGAGGGGAAAACCTATAAAGAGGTGCAAAAAATGATAGGCTGTTCAGCTAAAATGATCTCCAATGCCTTAAAATGGAGAGCAAAACCAGAGAGACGTGGAAGAAAACGGAAGACAACCATCAAAATGGATAGAAGAATAACCAGAATGGCAAAGGCTCAGCCAATGATCACCTCCAGGATGATCAAAGACAGTCTGGAGTTACCTGTAAGTACTGTGACAGTTAGAAGACGTCTGTGTGAAGCTAATCTATTTTCAAGAATCCCCCGCAAAGTCCCTCTGTTAAAAAAAAGGCATGTGCAGAAGAGGTTACAATTTGCCAAAGAACACATCAACTGGCCTAAAGAGAAATGGAGGAACATTTTGTGGACTGATGAGAGTAAAATTGTTCTTTTTGGGTCCAAGGGCCACAGGCAGTTTGTGAGACGACCCCCAAACTCTGAATTCAAGCCACAGTACACAATGAAGACAGTGAAGCATGGAGGTGCAAGCATCATGATATGGGCATGTTTCTCCTACTATGGTGTTCGGCCTATTTATCGCATACCAGGGATCATGGATCAGTTTGCATATGTTAAAATACTTGAAGAGGTCATGTTGCCCTATGCTGAAGAGGACATGCCCTTGAAATGGTTGTTTCAACAAGACAATGACCCAAAACACAGTAGTAAATGGGCAAAGTCTTGGTTCCAAACCAACAAAATTAATGTTATGGAGTGGCCAGCCCAATCTCCAGACCTTAATCCAATTGAGAACTTGTGGGGTGATATCAAAAATGCTGTTTCTGAAGCAAAACCAAGAAATGTGAATGAATTGTGGAATGTTGTTAAAGAATCATGGAGTGGAATAACAGCTGAGAGGTGCCACAAGTTGGTTGACTCCATGCCACACAGATGTCAAGCAGTTTTAAAAAACTGTGGTCATACAACTAAATATTAGTTTAGTGATTCACAGGATTGCTAAATCCCAGAAAAAAAAATGTTTGTACAAAATAGTTTTGAGTTTGTACAGTCAAAGGTAGACACTGCTATTTTTTTGAACACACCCCTTTCAACTAATTGCCCAATTGCACAGCCTTAAGAGCGTGCATATCATGAATGCTGGGTCTTGTTTGTTTTCTGACAATCTACTGAACCTACTGGTAACTTGTTTGCCACGTAGCAATAAAAAATATACTAAAAACCTTGATTATTCTGGTTAGTCACATTGTACTGCTATTATTTTGAACAATACTGTATAAAAAACAGAATCACAGCATATGAGAGAAAGACCACTAAAAAGTAAGGTTGATTTTGGTTGTTGATTCCGTTTTTGCGTTTTAGTTGAATTATTATTTTTTTTTGGTCTCAATACTAGGGCTGCACGATATTGGGGAAAAAGGACATTGCGATATCTTATTTTTCTGCGATATATATTGCGATATGATATCTAATCTAATTTTTTCTTACAAACAAAAATGGCATGAGCACACATACATTCTCATTTTAAATGATTTAAACATCAGAGTATTGTTTAAATTAGAGTAAATTATTTGTTTGTAACTTTAGGATATGGTTTGAATTGTTAACATTAACTAACATGAACTTACCATGAGCAATACTTGTGTTACTATATTTTTTAATCTTTGTTTATCTTAGTTATCTTAAACACAGCTGTTCATTGTTTGGTAATGTTACTTCACAGTAGGGATGCACCGGTTGACCGGCCATTAATCGGAACCGGCCGGTTTTTGCTTAAAATACGCAATCGCCCGTTTTTGGTGTTTTTCCGGCCGATTATTCCGGAAGTGCGCTCGTGTGCACAGACTACATTGTAATCGTTTGCTATGTAATTTGTGTGGAAGAGTATTTCGAAATCTGTGCGCAGGACACAGGCAGTCGATCAGTACCGGAAATGCAGAGCTTCATGTCTGAGGCACAGATGGCAGGAAGTGAACAGCCGCTGTTGTACTGCCGCACAAATAAGAGCCTTTCCTGCACACTGAAGCTGCGCGAGCGTATACTGTATCTGTCCGCGCCCTGAACACGAGTAGACCGTGAAGAGATGTTCAGCTCAACTTCTCACGTGTTGGATGAGAAACGAAACGGACTAAACTGTGACAACACAGAATTATTTTTTATTTATTTATTTTACTTTTTTTATTATTATTATTAGAACTTGCATTCATGTTTGAAAAGCCAGAAATAAACTTCAGTTCTGAATTAGGATGATTATTTTTATTTTACCCTAAAATAGACTTAATTTAATTTAAAAATCATCTGCTGTAGCACACTGAAAAAAAGTATTTCATCTAATTAAAATATTTTAGGGTAATGATTCACATCTAAATTTTTTTTACTTGAGTCAACAAGTTATTTATTTTTCACTGGCTCAAGTAAAAAAAATATAGATGTGAATCATTATCCTATTTATTTTTTAATTATTATTATTATTGGATGAATGAAACCCTTTGCATCTTTGTTTTATTCGCACAAACATTATTTGATTTTAACATTTTGGAAAATGTATTTATATAGCATACTTTTATTTAGTCTCACTGGTAAAGACCTTTTTTTTTTAACTTAAAACCAAATTTAAAAACTAAAATACTGAATGCTGATCAAGAAACATCTTATTGAATGTGTGTTGATTGTGTTGTTTGGACTGTAGAACTATGCAGTTGTTACCTTTAATTTCACATGGTTACAGTTAATCTTTTATTTAAGGCCAGTTCTCTGTAGTTTCAACCCAATTAAAAAACAAAAGCTAAATGCTGATGTCTGTACCATCTGTGTTTGTATTGAATGTAGGCTACTTATTGTGCAGTTACTGCTATTAATTTAATAAACAAGATTTGACAACACAGAACACGTCATCACAGAATTATAATTTTTTTTTCCGACATCGTTTTTTGATTTTGATAAATTTGCGCGAGGGAGAGAGCAAGACAACGCTTGTGTTGTTTGAAGACGGTGAAGGTGGGCGTGAGCGCGTGGCTGGGCCCCCTCTCTCTCTCTCTCTCTCTCTCTCTCTCTCTCTCTCTCTCTCTCTCTCTCTCTCTCTCTCTCTCTCTCTCTCTCTCTCTCTCTCTCTCTCTCGTGCTCTTTCTCTCTCTCTGCTCGTTCTTATGCGCTCTGTTAAACTGCTAGGACTTAAACTGCAATTAATCCGCGAATCAAATTCGGCAAGGGCCGGGGAGCAGCTGCCCGTACAGTTAATGAATAACGGATCAACTATGACAGCCTACATCGCACATCCTGCGACGTGACTATCGCGAATTTTTACATCGCGATATCGATGCTTAAACGACACATTGTGCAGCCCTACTCAATACCGTAGTTGAAACATTATAATGTAACTTAAGTTTTGAAAGAGTTAAAACGGCTTGATGTTGGTTGTAAATTTGGTGCTTGGACTTCCTTGTTTTTAATGCTGTGTCAAGTGATAAGCAGTTGGTGTAAATGTTTTTTCTAATTGCGTAGATTAGTTTTACTGTACAGTAGCCATACGACAGAGTGAGTGTCTATAGTATTCAATCCCTTTATTCAGGCCCCTTTACGTTTCACATTTTAATTGTAAATTGATTAATTTATTTTCTGATGGCACATTAGACGAAACGCATCATAAAAACTATGTTGTAATATCTGATGGCAAGCACTGAACCCATACTGTACTGATTAAATTTGGCTGTAGATTCAATTTGTATCAAGGTCGTTTTTATTTCTCTTGGATTTCTTTTAATGATTTAAAGATTAAATTCTTAGAGCATTTCAAAACCAGACAAAAAAAAACCAAACATTCCACTGATAACGTTCATAATTTTAGACAATTTAAGAATTGTAGCTCTGATCTAACCTTTCCGAATGTGTTATTACTGGTTAACTACAGGATACTTAACTTTACCTCAAACATAATACATACTTTTAAAAGTAAGCTTACCATGTATACGTTTAATTGGTATGGTAATTAAAAAAAAAAATTTGTGTGTATTTACTTATTGTGTGCTCTGTCAGGTTTAGGGTGGGTGTTTGTAAAAGCACTCTGTGACAACTTTATTTTAAAGGGCTTTATAATATATATTAGATTGACTTTGATAAGAGCAGCTAAATCACATTCAATGAATGTCTCTCATGGGTCATAATAATCAGTAAATGTAGAAACTAAATTGTGTAAGAATGAGTTAAATGCAGTATATGATTGTGGCAGTCTTAGTGGACTGAAATGGCTTGCAGTTGAAGATTGCATGTTGTTCAAGTTCATTTTTGAAGTTAAGATGAACTAACTTATTAAACCACCCTATTTTTAACAAACCAATATAACTTCCAGAAATACCATTATGAATTGGCCAGCTGGCCATATTATGACCTTTCTTTGTCTGTAGATTACACTGGTTGGTCCCCAGATTGGACATCCATGTGTACTTACTCATACACTAGTTGGTCAGGGTTTTGTCCCCAGATGGGACTTCCGTTAATGCCCATATAAGGAGTTGTCCCCGTGTCCCCACATGTGTTAACCTGACCTGTCCCCAGATTATCACCTACCCTTATTTTAATGAATTAATTACATTTTAAGTGAGATATTTATTAAACTTTTTTTTTTAGATTTTTTGATGTGTTTATCTAGTCTCTAGGATGTCAGGAAAGTGGTGTCCCCAAAATGTGGTAAATAACTGGTGCCCCCACGAGGCACCCCAAACAAGTATGTGTGTGTGTGTGTGTGAGTGTGGATTTAACTTTAGCTTGGCAGCAAAACTCTCCCCGAAAGAGCTAAATCTGACCAAAACTCCCTTTGGGGACATTCAGGGACGTCCCTTAAAAAACAGTTTTATACAGTACAACAGTACCATTCGGGTTTAGATCAAGACTTCAGTTCCCCATTGAGAGTCTCTGCATTATCCTGTCTTCTCGTGCTTTTGTCTTAGGTGGACAACTAGGCTTTTTGGGTGACTTGAATGAATTAGTGTCACTGTGAAGCTGTAATATTCAAGAAATCACAGATTTGGAACGACCAGCTTTTCATGGCTGAAAGGGTCATCCCTATGCCCTTCATCTGGACCACCGCCTGTTGTAGGGTTTCAGTCACATTAGAGCGGCCTGCCATCGTGCAATCTCATTAAAAAAATGAGAGGAATGCTGCTTGGTTTGTCATATAATTAAGGAAATTAGCACCAAGTGCCAGATTAACACCAATAACTTGTATACATCTGTAAGGGTTCTTATTTTGATCAGAGTTCTGTTTCAAATATCTAATTTAAGTTTTTTTATACTGTTCTTCAGAATACAGTTATTTTATTAAATATGCTTAAAAACTGCCCTTCAATTCCTGTTAGGATAACTTCAAAAATGACTAAGCAGTGACCTTGAAATTTTGAAAATGTAGGTTGTTCTCTAATTTTGATCTATCAACTGTTTTGAAGATCTCTACTGACCTCTAGTGGACTTTATCTGTTATAGAAACAGGCAAATGGAAATAAGTAGCTAATGAAAAAAAACTTTTAAGCTTTAAATGTTAAATAAATTTGATTTGAGGTTTTACCTACAATAACCAAAGAATTAATAATAACAATAATTATAATAATAACAGATCAGATCAGATCAGTATATATAGAGGGGAAGTCGTGGCCTAATGGTTAGCGGGTTGGACTCCCAATCTAAGGGTTGTGAGTTCTGGTTGTGAGTTCTAGTCTCGGGCCGGATGGAATTGTGGGTGGGGATAGTGCATGAACACTATAATTTTGTTCAATACCCACCTTCAATACCACGACTTAGGTGCCCTTGAGCAAGGCATCGAACCCCCAACTGCTCCCCGGGCGCCGCAGCATAAATGGCTGCCCACTGCTCTGTGTGTGTGTGTGTGTGTGTGTGTGTGTGTGTGTGTGTGTGTGTGTGTGTGTTCACTGCTCTGTGTGTGTGCGCATTTCGGATTGGTTAAATGCAGAGCACAAATTCTGAGTACCATACTTGGCTGAATTTCACTTCACTTCACTATATACATATCCAACCCTCTAACCATTAGGCCATGACTTCCCCTCTATATATTCTGATCTGTTATTATTATAATTATTGTTTTATATATATATATATATATATATATATATATATATATATATATATATATATATACACACATACACACACACACAATTTAACTGATAAAATTGCTTATGCACTAGGCTACAGGTCACTAATATAAATGAAGCAGCATGGTGGTACTGATCATATGAACTCACTTGTGTAAAATATCCACTATTTGAACAAAGAAAATGCAAATAAAAATATTAAATATAAATATTAAATATATATATATGTGGACTCACTCTCAACTTCTTCTTAAATAAATAAATACAATTAGCTCATATATTTGAACCCCACTGTAAATAACCAGCATATCATCCAATGTGGTGCCACCTCGCATAAGTGCAGTAGAGCTCGTGCACGTCACGACGGTCATGGAGGCCAGTGTCGGGCGCGCGCATCCCGGTTTGTTACGTCACTTGAAGCGCCCTGGCTGGTAGATCTGGCAAGGAGAGGGAGAAAACGACAGAAGTACTGTAAAACAGGGCTATCAGCTCTCAAAGTGATAACGGTCCGTCTACAACAATAGATACAGGCACAGGCATCTCACCACACCGGACTAACCTCTTGTGGAAGAAGGTAAGGAGCTTTTGAAAGTGATTTTCCTCTGCTGAAGAGTCTGAACTGCTCGGACACAGCCCATGCATAGTGTGGGATTATGTGGAGAAATATCTCTTTATTGCACACTGACGGTCTATATACGTTCGTATGCGACCAGGCAAACTATAAGCAGGGCAAATAAAGCAGATGTTTAACAAAATGCGCACGAGAGATCGTTCAAATGAAACGCTGTTGCGCCAGTAAGCAATGGTGGAACAGGAGGGGGGAAAAGAAGAAAAAATACACACATATTCTGTGTAAGAGGAGTCTCGTTCCAGTGGCGAGTTTATGATTCGACACAAACAGCTATAGTGAGGCAATCTGGACACTATTGTGTGGTAAAACCGCTGCGAATCCGTCCAAAGCTTCAGCCCAGGCGGTGTCAAGCCCTGTGACTGCAAGCATGTGCATTTCAGACTTTCATTCCTGATAACTTTGCTTATTTGGTCTGTATTTCCCTCGTAGAACAGATTTAAAGCGTCCGCGAGGCGGTTACTAAATATCCGCGAATTGTTACAAAGTATCTCCCTACTCTCTGTGACGTCAGCAGGAAAATATGTATCGGTTACAAAATATCTCCGCTTTAGAACAGACACAAAGTATCTCCCCGCCGGGGAAACATTGACTCTAATTCCAAACGAAGTTGTGTTTATTTCTGAGCAAAACAAACCCTCAAACAAAACAGTTTTGTTTAAAAGCAGAGGATGTTGTTACAGGGACCCTGCAGGTAGTTCAATCGAGTGTCGTTCCCGACTGATTCTCGTTTAGAAGAATTTGATTGGCTCTCCTGAGAAGGATCCAAGAGCCCCTCCCTTAACATTTTTTAACCAAATTAATAAAAAAAAATACATATTTATAATCCTGTTATTATATTTATTTATACTGTAATTTAAAAAATGAGCTCATATTATAGATGAAACATTTATTCAATATTTTAAATATACATTTTTAAATGTAATTAAAAATTCTAAATGGAAAAATAATTTATTAAACTTTTTTCAAACTTAAACCTTTTTTAAGATGATTTGGATATTGTAGCTGCTTTATGAATATAAGAAATATCAATCAAATATATTAACTTGTGATCCAACAGGTGTCTTTCACATCAGTCCTTTAAGGTGATGTTTCAGTACTGTATTGTGTGGCTGATCCTAGTTTTAGGAAGGTTTTTTTTTGTCAGATGACATATCACATTTTGCTGTGAATATTATCAGCAGAATAGACTCATAGTGATTTGATAAACACGCTGAGCATGTGCTTTCTTGCTTTATCTGTTGTGTGGATCTCAACGTTTGGTCTATGTTACTGGATCAATCCTGTGTATCTGTGTTTGTCATGGTTTGACTGGACAGCTTGTGTCAGGAAGCTGGACTCGAGGTCTTACTGATATAGAAGGATTAGTGTAATGTCATGCTGACCTGATGTGAACTCATACACAAACAAACATGCTTGACTAGCATTTATTATTATTTTTAATTGACGAATACTGACAGGGTGACTGATGACTGATCACAAATGTATTTATTTGAATTATATATATTTTTAGATTCATTTATTTATTTTTTATTATTATTTGTTTATTTATTAATACAAATATATGAAACATATTTTAATGATGACAGAAATTATTTACTTAAAATTGAAATTAAAAACACAGCTGAACACACAAAATCTGACTATACAATCAATAAGGTTGTCAGTAGATTTTGGAAAGCCAATAATCTAAAAATAACTGAAAATCAGATCAAGATTTTGTTTTTATCACTTCATTTTTTTAAGGGGTGCATATCTTCTGGCCTTCAGGGTTTGCGTCTGTATCTTCTCAGAACTAGAACTTTCCCAGGAACTGTGATGGACACTTGGTCTTGATCATACCTGCTGTCTGATTGGTGATGAGGGTGATTGAAAAGAATATCTAAGCACTGTCTAAAACCATTTGTTAATTTTTAGTAGAGAAAAATGGTTAGTGGCAAAAGCAAATATGTTTGTTTAAATATATTGAGAGACATATTATCAAGATAAACTGCTTCGATTAGGGTGTATATGACTAAGCTATCTTCTCTTTTGTAAGACCTGGCCTGGTCCTCGTTTTTATTTCATCTCTGGAGGGTGTACTACATGAGAAATACAGGGAGGTGACTGGTTCTTGGACAATGAGAAATGCAGGTTTGTTTTGTGTCCGCGTGTACCAGCATGCTTTCATTTCCCAAAGGGGAAGGTGTAGTTCTGTTGGTGGTTTGAAGTTGATGAAAAATGTATTTTTTACTTTTGGATATGTGGATGTGTTATGCAATCTGGTGTGTTAAGAGAAACACTTTTTAAAATGGTGAAGCCGTGGTGCGATGAAGGATGGGGGTTAAGAGTGCATCTGGATTTGAAGTCCTTAGAGCCTCATAATGTGATGCTTGTGACATGTTTTTAGTTAAAATGTAAATGAACATGACATCTTTATTTTTAAAAGATTTTATTAGACATTTTAATGTAGCTTATCTGTTGATATGAGATATTTCCTCTATTTTTAGATCGTCATTTGTCAGTCTAACACTCACTTAAGTTAATCTTTGTAACCACTAATAATTTAATAATGCACTTCAATGTAATCAGAATGAATATCCATTTTTCATATATATATATACATATATATATATATATATATATATATGTATATATATACACACATACACATACATCTCAGTTAAGCATCAAAAATTAAATATTTAATATCAGTTAGATATTAAAAATCAGATAAGTCATTTTAAAAGCTACAAGTGAATTTAGGCATCACAGCATTAAAATATGATTGAAAAAATGTATATGCATGTTCAGATTCAATAAAGATTATATTTTACAATTTCTTCGAGATGAACTGTAAGTGAGTGTCAGATGATGGCAAATGCAATGTAAAATGTGACTGCTCATTCCCATTTCCATGTTTACTATTAAGAATCTTATAGAATTTCATATATTTTAATATTTTTAGTTCACTTTTGCCATCATCTAACACTCACTTGAAGTTAATCTTTATAAACACTAATAATTTAATGACACTTAAATATAAAATCTAATTTGTATAAATATTGATTCTTTTAATATTGAATATTATTAGCACAGCATGCTAATGTAAGCAGTGGCTTGATTTTCATGTGCGATGTCTCCTCAGTTGTGTGTTCTCCGGTGCCTCTATAGCACACATCTCAGCAAGCGCACTTTCATGACGTCTTTCACAATGACTACTACACCTACAAATGCAGCAGCAACTCAGTGCTGAGCAAGCCAGACTCAAGCCAGACTTTCAGATAGAAAGAGTCCCTCGTGTGCGTGGTTTAGCATGTCTGGTGCGGGGAGCCCATCTTTGACCTAATTAACTCTCGCAAACAGACAGACAGATGGGGGACAAGCACCTGTCAGACCTGAAGAAATGCACATTCAACACCGGCTCTCTCGTTTCATGCTAGCAAATCAGGACTGGAGATGACTATTGATTAGTTGATCCAGAGTCTCAAAAGCAATGTAGTGTTTGCTGAGGAGTTTGAAACAACATCTTTGGCTTGTAGCTCTAAAGCTGTGGGTATGAGAAATAGAAATGGGTAATGTGGAGGTTCTAGCTAAGGTTTTGTTAAATAATTCTTATGTTATTATACAATATATAAATATACAATAAAATGACAATGACAAACTTTAACAAAAATTAAAATGGAGAACATTTTAAATATAGAAAATAGAAAAAAACTTATCCAAAATATGTAAAAAAAAAAAGTAATAGTGAATAGTATTTCTGTTACTAAAATATCACTTATTTATCATATAGTAGATAACACAAAACCAACATGATTCTGAGCCAAATAATGCAAAAGAGAAAGAGTTAAGGCCAGTGGAGGAAGACTGAATCAAACTCTAGTTCAGATGAACAGTCGAACAGTGTGAAAACAGCCTGCGGCTACTTTGGCCATGCACAGCTTCTATTTACAGTAGATCCCGTATCAGAGGAGGCTGATGGATCTTCAACCCTTGGTGATTCTCTAAAGAAAATGTTGAAATGCTTCACCTTTTCTATTTCCTTCATCCTTCTGGAAACCTCTTAGCTGATTTACAAAACCGACAGTCTTGTCAACATATAAGAAACTACCTTTTCTGCACTGAATTTTGAGTAAATAATGCGTAAAAACTGGCAGTTTGATTTCAAAATTAGTACACTAAACAGCAATAGTTCACTTAAAAAAATTTACCTAATTTTTACATTACTTTTAATTCATCCAAAAAAGTTGAGCAATTTTAACTTTTTTTTTTTTATTACTTTTAATTCATCAAAAAAAGTTGAGCAATTTGAACTTTTATCCGTTGTATCATGTGAAAGTAACCTTGATTTAAGTCAGTTTAATGTAATTTAAGTTGAAATTACTTGCACAACCAAGTCAAGGCAGCAAGTGAAATTAAGTTAGACATTTAGAAACAAGTCAGAAAATTGCTTGTAAATTGCTAGGTAGTTTCTTTATTTCATGGAAGTAAATATTATGAAATAGTATTTTCTTGTAAAACACCCTCCAATAATTGTTGCTTTATTTTTTTGTCTTTGAAAAATGTGAAACACTGCAACGCTGCAAGGTCAGCCCAATTTTCAAAGCAACTGGACAAAAATTGTGGAAAAAAACAGATAATCTTTGGTGCTTATTTTTCTTTCCAGTAAATCTCATTTTCTTTCATTTAATTACATTACGTAGGCTTGAATGTGCCTGCATTATATTGACCATCAACCTCGACTAGGTCTCTAGATATCAATATCGGTCGTTTTGCAGAGATATAATGATTTCTTTGGCTGCTTATTGAGTTATGTCACCCATCTCATCCTTTACCATATTAGAAATAAGATCCTCAGGTTGCATATCTGTCAGATATCTGATTTATGCTCCCACAGTTATCTGGATTTAGAAGGCAGAAGAGTGGTTTATGTGCGTGTGGATGTGGATTGAATGAAATGCACCGTGGTTGTAGTTGTTTGAATGCTGATGAATCAGTGCTGCTGTCTAGAAGAGATGTTCAGTGATGTGAAGTGACAGGCCGTCAGGCATCAGCTCAAAGCTGACCTCTGTTCTCTCCTATAAACACACTGTCCCACTGATGCTGTAACCGAGCCGAGAGGGGGGCAGAACAATTCATATTAGATGTTAGAGAAGGAGTCCTTGCCCAAAAGTTACCGTAATGCCAAGCGGCTAGTTGAAATTTACCCTGTATTGATTATTGTAGGCAGCTTTGTAGTTTGAAATGAGAGTTGCTGACTGTAATTTAGGCTGTGGGCTTGGAAGGTTTGATCATGCATTCTGACTCCGCACTCAAACCATTACTTTAAAAGATTTGACTCCGTTTAGCTGTATGTTGTGAGTCATGAGCAAAATAAAACGCATTCCTTTTGTGGTGTGTTTATCGTCTCGTCTGTAGAACTAGGGCTGGGTCATACATTGAATATTCCCAATATATTTGTTATGATTTTGCAGGCTATATATTATAACATGAAGAAACATAACGAATATCACATTCTCAGTGAGTTTAATGTGTTTTTTATTGGTTATTAGTATAATTTAAAGAGATATTTTATAATGAATGGTACAGTTTTATGAACTTCATTGTTTTTTTTAAACAAAGATTTTTGGAGTACATCTTGCAATAAAATACTACTACCCCCTTTTTACTTGAAATAAATAATTTAATCTGTTACTTGTCATTTCTTAATTTTTTTTTTCAATGTATAAATATCTTTTTGCGTTTTGCATAAGAAGTATTTAGTTTACTTTCTGTTTGGGCACAATCTGATCACACTTTTAAGCAATTTCAGAATAAAATACTTAAACAGTGAGATTCACATTAGATACACATTCTGATATCTCTCACTTTTGGAAGCTCTGCTTTTCCAGAGGCATAAACATTCGTTTTTAGTATTTGGAGAAGGTTTTATTTACATGTGTTTGTTTGTATAATACCAGACAGACTATTCCAGATATATTAAAAATAAGTTGAATACTTTTATAGTTTCCAGTTCTGTGAGCATTATAGTAAACATTGGTTTTGGACTATTTTCATGTGTGATGATTTAGGCCAAATGTAATGGAAACTCACTGTTCCATGAAGCGCATTGAAAATCCCCATTGAAGAGCAGAGCAGTGCAGATTGCTGTTCTGGAAGGAGATATGGCTGTAGGGAGTGATTGAGAGATAAAGAAATGGAGGGAGGGTACCTTTTCTTCAAGTGTCCACTGTCCAGGTGTAATCCACCTGCCCGGGGCGAGCCAGATGGCGAGATCTCCCATAGTTCTTAAAGAAACAGTTCACCCAATAATGAACAGTGTCATTATTCACTTAGTTTACATTATTTAATTTAAGCTGAAGTATACTTTTTTTGGGCTGTAACTTTAAAACAAGTGTTCTTAATAATTAAGTATTAAGTTTAAAACAAAAAACAAAAAAATCTGTAGAAATGATGTGGCGTACAAATTTCGTAGTGTGTTGTCGGTTCCTAAGCCAGTTTCAACTCTGCTCCTCAAACGTGGGATACATTCCCGTAATTTCTGAATGACTCTAGTTGTCCCGATCTTCTCAGATCTGCCCTGTTTAACTGAAGTGTTGTGCTCTGTTCTCTCTGGCCTTCACTGCAATGAATCTATGTTTCTGTCATGCTGCGCTTATGCTCTGCTGATTTGAGTCATTAAAGTGGCAAATCTGCAGTTGTTGATTATATCTACATATTACATATTTTAGGTCTAGGACGATTAATGCATAAAAAAGCTGTTACATAAGTGAGATAAGTGCAGGCATTTAAAACATGTTCTCGGCTTCAGGGAATGTGACGGGGTTGGACATGCCCACTGCTTTAATGATTTGGCTTCCGTTCGTCAAAGCAGCAGAGGAAGGAAATCTGTGGTCTCGCTGCCCCCTCCGCATCTATCAGTACCCGGCTCCGTTCTCAACTTGAGTCTATCACAGCTTCAGCAAACTGTTCCTCCATGAGACCGGACTGTTTTGATTCTTTACTCTGTATTCTTTGTATCATGTTCTTCATGACAGCGCAAACCCAGCGCGAAGTTTCACTCTGAAGGGAGTCTGTGGTTGACATATTTCACGTTTGGTTCATTTTCATGTAGATTTACTCCATTGAGACACATTGTGGCTCTGATGTTAGATTCTTTCCTAATGAGAGAGTGCGCGTACGTTGGCTTGGGCATGATCGCAGCCTCCCTGAATATTTTCCTGGCTTTTGGGATGGACCAAAACATGGCTCCGCTGTCCACTGCCAGCCTCTTCTCAATAAATTACGCTTAAGCTGCATTTGTGGGAAATATTTTGGGTTTAAAATCTAGAACTTAAAAACCAGATGAATTGAACAGTCTATACCACTTCCCTTTGTGTTAAAAAATGAGTTAAATTTAGTGATAGAGTAGCATTTATAGAAGAGATCACGTATGAGTCCCATGTGACTTAGTATTGCTACAAAACAAAGATGTGTTTTATAAAAGACAATGAAGTATTTCATCAGGGATAAACACACAAGACAAAAGGCAGCTGCCGCCTGTGGCTGGACTCAAATAAACCGTTCTTCTCTGAACGAGCTCATAGCTGTGTTCATGTGTGGTTTCACAATCCCATACATGGTTTGTGTTGATTAAAACCGCAATAGCAGAGGCATTACATTGTCTGTATTAGTATTTTATTTCCCTATAATGTATGCCATGGTTCAACTGCAGGTGTTACATCCAGGTGTTATACTGAAGTAATTTGTCCAAAATGACGTGCCACAGCCTCTGAAAACCTCATGAGAGTTGAATCAAGCAAGCAGTTTTTTTTCAGGTTGCACAATCAGTGTTTAAAAAAGTTAGAAAAATATAGCTTAAAAATAGCATTTTATTTGAATTTATTTTTTTATTTTATTTTTTTTACATTTTAAATTCAAATGAATGACTAATCAGTGATTCATTTTTATGGAAGTCAAATTATTTCTGTAGATGCAATGTGCTGAAGGTGATGAAATTAAAGACAGCATACTGTTAGCATGCTAGCTCAAGCAATGCATATGAAAATATCTAAACCAAAAGATATTTAAAGATGAGAAAAAAGTGGTGTTCGTGCCTTGATTACCATCAGAGATTCCGAATGCAGACTGTTGTGTCGTTCATACTCCTAAAATAAGTTTGCATGATATCAGCTCAGCCTCAATTTATATGAAAGCTGTCAGATGTTAAAGCAAGTTGCTACTGATGAAGAAGGCAGAGGAAAAGACTGTGTGGAGAAGATGAAGAGAGACGTAGAGCTGAGAGTGCGGTATGGGTATTGGACAGAAGCCAAAGAGCTAAAGTAAATACAGTATGGCATGTGAGTGACCTACATAGAGTCCAGCGAAGGAGGTTAAAGCATACAGTGTGCCAGACCTGTTCATTAGCTTATTATTTCCTCTCTGAGAAGAGTGCAAAGCAGCAGACGCCAGGGAGAACTCTGCATGAGCGCCATTATCTGAATAAAAATGTGACAGGAAAGGTTTTAACTTTGTCTCTCTCTCTCTCTCTCTCTCTCTCTGTTGCAGGAATATAACATGACCAGAGTAAACGGATAAAACCAGCCACTCTTCAACACCCAGAATCATATGATGAAAATGAAACATCTGCATCTTTAAATGCTTTAAACAGGCCAAAAGTAGATCACAGACCTTTCGAAATTTACAATATTTAAAAGATTGAATCAGTCCATATCATCCTTTTCTCTTCACTCTTGCCCTTCTTCAGTCAAAACCGCCATGTACGGTAGTGGCCGATCCGTGGGCAAAGTGGAGGGCAACCACAGCGGGGGGAGCAATCAGAGTCCCGGCCGCTCGCCTCGTCTCCCTCGCTCGCCCCGTCTGGGCCACCGCCGCACCAACAGCTCAGGGGGTAGTGGACTTGGAGGTCCAGGTGGTAAAACCCTCTCCATGGAGAACATCCAGTCTCTCAACGCTGCCTATGCCACATCCAGCCCCATGTACCTGAGTGACAACGAGGTGGTGACGTCTGGCCCGGACCTGCCTAAGAGCACTATGACGCTGGGCCGCTCAGGAGGACGGGTGCCTTATAGTGTCCGAACGACCGTCATGGGATCCAGCCCAAATATCTCCACCGGGGCTCCCGGCTCCGTTTCAACTGATGCTATCGCTTTTGGAGACCACCACATGCCTTCCACCCTTGCGTCCACTGTGCCTCATTCGCTGCGCCAGGCGCGGGACAACACCATCATGGACCTGCAGACCCAGCTCAAGGAGGTGCTTAGGGAGAACGAGCTCCTGCGGAAGGAGGTGGATGTGAAGGAGAGCAAACTCAGCTCTTCCATGAACTCCATTAAGACCTTCTGGAGCCCTGAGCTGAAAAAAGAGCGCGCCCTGCGCAAGGATGAGGCGTCTAAGATCGCTGTGTGGAAAGAGCAGTACAGAGTCGTCCAGGAGGAGAATCAGGTGAGAGGAGATTACGTGGATTTAAGACATATTCACAATGCATTTTATTTTTGTAATATGAAATCTGTCAGAGTGAATCAGAATATTTTGTAGGGAATAATGTAGCTTTAGTTTTTAGGATGTTATGCTTGCACCTTATTAAAAAAAATATACATAGGTGTGGATACATTGATATAAACATTCTGGCTGATAAGCCATTCAAGCTATGGCCAGTAAATAAATTCCAAATAAACCAGTTCTTTTTGAGATTTTCTAAAGATTACCTTTAACACTGCTCTTAAATGAGGCTTTGTAAAGATTTAGATTTTAAAGTTTTAGATGTTGGCAAAATAGAATGAGCATGACCAATTAAATATACATTAAATTACATTTATTTGACATTTAACTAACATGTCATGCATCCCCAAATGTTGCTTTTTTTACTAATCAGATTTTTTTCTTAATTAGATTTTGGTCAGTTAAGTGTCTAAATGTGATTTCCCTTCTCTTGTGTAAGCTGGAATATACTGGTGTTTTTACTGTAGTGTTTGGTAGCCAAAGGGCTTCGTCTGCTGAAATGCAATTATACGAAACGGTGCACCTGGCACTGAGACAAAAAAAAAAGTATTACTTGCAGAATGGATCTGATTACCGAAGAACATCATTACAAGGCACTTAATAAATAGCTCTATTTGTCTTTTGGTGTTGTTTTCAGAATTGGCTTGCTGAGAGAAGTCAAAAAGCTGATCTTTTTGTTTTCACATAAAATGGACAACTGTTGAACTAACTCTATATGACTTCGCTGCAGATTCCTGCTCTTTTCCTTTCAGTCTGACTCTTATTGTTGACTAATAATGCATTTTAAAACATCCATTTCTCTTCTGCAGGCCATAGTTTAACACATGCCCATCCTGAGATGTGCCGTTTTATTCTCCTTCATTCGTGCTGAATTTTAGCTCTTGTGTAAACTGTAATTTAGCATTTTCATGGGCAGGGCCTGCAGTCTACAGCATGTGGCATAGACATGAACTGTTATTGTTATACCATCACCTCTTTTCAACAGGAAGATGTTTTTATGTATTTAGTCTAGTCTATGCAAGTCTGGCATTGCCTGAGATTTCACCATTGATATCTGGCAAAGAATTGCCATCCTAAAGAAAGACTGTGTGTACATCGCAGTGTCTGTAAAGTTAACTTTGAACTTAGTTGGATGTCATAGACCTTTAATACACAAATGGTTCTGCTTCTGCCTTGGCTGAAGCGCGAGGCTAATGAGGGTCTCGTCCTCCTTGCATTTTGATGCCTTTCACTCACACCGCCTGTTTGATGAAGGCTCGGATGACATTTTTGTGTAGTCCGGTCGGTGCAAGACATTGGGTTTTAACCCATATGACACCCCACTCTGACTTAGTGCAGTGAGCTGGAGTATTTGACTGATGAAGTCTGGTTCTGTCGTTAGAGGGTTTATCTAGATGAACTAGATCAATATTCAAAAGAACCTTGGTCAGTTAAATGAACACGTCGAATTCTCAGGAGAGAGAGGCATTCAAAGGAGGGATAAAGGAGCAGGAATGAGGGAAATAATGCTTGAATGTTCCTGTGAGACCTGTTCAATTATGAGATGTGACACAGAAAACCCCTTTAGTCAGCCAACTTTCATTAATTTACCTCCTCTGCTCGGATCTCTCTCTTCATTCATTCATTCAGCCCACATGCTAGTTCACTGGATTCGTGAGCATGATTTCTCTCTCTTCCATTTAGGGTTGTATCATACAATTCTGGCTGATATGATAAACAATTATTAGTAATATTTTTTATTTGGCTGATTGCATACATTTTTTTTATTTAAATAGTTAAAAATGTAACGTTTTTGTGTCTTAAATAATGAAAGAAAAATAAATAAAATCAGTTGTTTTAAATGCTTAAAGTTAATTTAGACATCACAATATAAAATACAGTATGAAAATGGATATTTAATTTGAGATTTGCAACAGATTATATTTAACAGTGTTAATAATTAGCGTTTATAAAGAAAATGTACAAATTATGAACGGAAATTACTAAAATGAGCATACTTAATTAAAAGTATTGTCAAAATATATATCATATTAAATGATAATTTTATAGAATAGATATAGAAAACAAAATTTACTTTACTTCCTTAAAAGTATTTTTCTTCCAGTGCATTGTGAACATCTGCCGTGACATTCCCAGCAATAGAAAGCACTATGACGTAAGTGCATCTTTTCAAACAAAGCAACCGAGCCAGTCGGGTGTCCAAACATGTGTGTTTTCCATAAGCGTGTATCTCTGCCTTCTGAAGACATGAGAACAGATGACAGATGTGGCTCCTGATGCGCTTACTGTAGAAGTGTTGTAAAAGGTCCAAAGAATTGCACCCCAATCCCACAGTCTCCTTATCAGGTAGTGTCACTTTGCACAGCCAAGGTCCGCCCCCACACTAATATTCACCAATCCAGTCAGACTGTTTGTTCCTAATCCAAAATGTTTGAGTCAGATGAGATGAGCACAGATAGTGTAGGGGTTTGTTTGCTGTGTCATGTCAGTAAATGTAACTTAGAAGGGTAGCAGATGTTCAAGGGTGGAGTCAGGGGTCATCAAGCTCCACACTTGCTCTCAGATGGAAATAAACATCACATGTTGAGCTCAGTGACTAAGAACCATGAAGATATTTTGCATGATCTTCTTATTCAATGCTTCCTGTCATCCTGCTTAGCCCGATTAAGGTTTGTGGGCTGTTTTTACTCATTATGTAATAGATAATTAGCTCATTACTCACAGCAGAATGACTGTGTCATACAATATGCTGTGTGTTTACACTGTAGGATCATAATGGAGCAGGGCCGTATGTAATGCTGCTGTGCCATATTAGACAGGAGGACTAAAATCAACATGCTGTAACAAAAGATTAAGAGATTCAAGATTTAACTTTAATATTTGGTCTCTTAATCTTGAACAACCCATGTGCAAGGTAGTAAAAGTCTGGAAGAAAGAATGCAGGGATGACAGATCATATTTTTATCCGTTCTCACCACGGGAGTGTGAGCCGATGCTCTTTGGCAGATGCGGCAGCCCCTTATATGAGTCTGGTCATGCAGGACAGGTGTGGAATTAACCGAATCATTTACTCAGAATCTCCTCTACTTCACAGTCCCGCTCTCCCTCACTCTCTATAGTTCAAAAGTTGGATTATGAGAGGCATTGAGACAAATAGATTGGAGAGCGAAAGAGGAAAAAGAGGTTGCATATACAGAAGACGTTTTCTACCAGGTCCATGACTGGAAAAAAGGTTTGCTGTACTACAGTAGGTAGATGCTCTGAACATTTAAGCCTTATGATTAAGATCTCTGCTGCTTTGGATGCTGCGTGTGGCTAATGAAAGGGAGCGAGAAGGGAGCAGGTTTGCTTTGTTCACTACTGCCGTACTTCCCAAAACCCCCACTGACTGTGCAGATGGCCCCTCTGACATGCTGCATTAAGATTAAGCCCTTGTGATCAGCTCCATTCTTCCTGTCAGTCAGCAGGAGTCCCGCCCACCTTCAAGGTGTTTATACTGTACCTACATGTGTATCTGTATTTGGACATTCCGACTGAACCTAGAAGAAGCTGAAATGGTCTGCTGTACTTGAAGTAATGTTGTACAGTGGTTATAGGTTATCAGTTTCTAATCAGGCAAAGAGTTAGATGTATTTCTAAAATCCAAAGAAAAAATAACACAGAAAATGAGGACTGTTTTCCTGTACCATTAAGATTATTATTTTTTGCATTGTTGCATTTATTTTCATGGCAATTATGCTGATTTAATTTCACAGTCGTATGTAGTGTCTGGTTTGTTGCATTTATTCAAATGGATTTAATTTGAATACATGTAAATAAAATAAATTCGGACATATATTTTATTGTGTACATATACATTTTTATTTATATATTTTTTTAAATGTATATGCATTTTTTTAGAGTGAGATTGAGAGATAAATGACACATACAGTATAAGATTTTCTAAAATTATATCAATTGTCTTAGATAATTTTATTTTGTAGATTAAATTGGCCCTTTTTACTGGACAAATTCAATTGATAGTTTCTATTATTTATTGTACAGAATTTTTCATTTTAGTTTATTTTAACTATTAAATGGGCAAATTTATATATATATATATATATACACACACATAAATATATATATATATATATATATATATATATATATACACACACATAAATATATATATATATATATATATATATATATATATATATATATATATATATATATATATATATAAATAAATATAAAGAGAGAGAGTTAATTATTTCTAATGTTCTAAACTGGTCCTATGCATTTAAATGTTATTTATTTGATTGTTTTTTGAAGTTTTTGGCCTGCTATTTCAATGTAATGTAAACCTGGAGAACAAAATTGGACTTTTAAAATGCAGCCACGTTTAGTCTGCTTGCTCTAATTGAAAATGGCTGTTTTTGAATGATTATTCCCGTCCGATGACGCCCTCCCCCTTCACATCTGGTTAATTACATAATCACATTCAGTTGTCTGGCTTTGCTTTCCTTCGAGGGCTTCATGACACAGCAAGTCTCGGTTGCCATGGTAGCCTCGCAATAGCAGACCCTCTGCAAGAACCGGCCCAGATCTCAATGAGCCCTTTGAATCAAACTGTGGAGATTTCCTGTCTATGTGGACATGAATTGGTGTTTTTAAAATGAAAGTTATAGCTTTTTAGGATCTTTGATGACCAAGCATTTGAAAAAGCTAGGATGAGCTAAAGCCTTGTACGATGCATGTGTGAAAATTACAGATGGCCTTAAGTCAGTGCTGATGTTCTTAGGCTCAACGCAGGAGACAAGCTGTAATTGGTACAGTGAACTGAATGATGGCTCTGTATTGTGATGGTGACCTGCAGGGTCTGACTGCACCACTGGAAGGTTTCGAGGCGAGTCGATTGGGACACAACAGTGGCCCATAGGAGGCTGAGACACAGACAGACATGATGAACAGAGCTAATTGGAGAGGTCTAGACTTAAAGGGGACCTGTCATGGAAAATAGGACTTTTCTTTCCTGTTTGCTCTTTTTAAGGATTTTGATGTGCTAGGCATAATCTGACAGATTCATTTTTCTTTGATTCCCAAATCATTCAGTTTCTTTAAAAGCTGTGCAAAAAATCGAATGCGATTTTCATGCGATTCTCATCAGTAAAGACGCTCCTGTAATTAGAAGTATATCTCCAGCACGTGTGTTCAGATCAGGGTTGCCAGGTTTTCACAACAAATCCTGCCCAGTTGCTTCTCAAAACTGGTCCAAAACTAGCCCAATCGCGTTTCCAGGAGGTTCCCCGATAAAAAAAATTGCTTTCCGGGGTCAAAATTTAAGTCTTATGGCATGGTTGCTTTGGTAAAATTCGCATTTTAGGGGCTTAATATCACAATATTGGTATTGTCGCTTCGACCCGCGGACATGAAAAACAATCACAGACTTGTATTTTAAAACTTATATTTTAACCCGGGGAAGCAATTTTTTATTGGGGAACCTCCTGGAATCGCGATTAGTTTTGGACTAGTTTTAAGAAGCAACAGGGCAGGATTTGTTGTGAAAACCTGGCAACCCTGATCTGAACACACGTGCTGGAGATATACTTCTAATTAAAGGAGCGTCTTTACTGATGAGATGTGCATGAAAATCGTATTTGATTTTTTGCACAGCCCTAGTTTCTTTTATTGTTCTCTATTTTGGAAAAGAGATTGAAGAAAGTGATACAAATTAGAAATTAGTTCAGGCCATCCAATGTGTACATGACTTTGTTTCTTAATTCGAACAAGTTTGGAGAAATTAAGCATTACATCACTTTCTCAGTGCAGTGAATGGGTGCCGTCAGAGGATCCACTGGTGAGCAAGTGATGTAATGCTACATTTCTCCAAATCTTTTCTGATTAAGAAATAAACTCCTCTACATCTTGGATGGCCTGAGGATGAGTGCATTTTCAACAGATATAAAAAAGATTTGTGGAATTTTTTTTTTTTTTTTTTTTTTTTTTTTTTTTATGTTGTGCTGTTATAGATAGATGTCAATGACTCTGTCACCTGATACCACTGCCTCTGTGTGCTGTTGGTTTGCCGTTGGGTTTCCTCATTAGTCTGGATGCACACAGGGAATGGAATCAATTAATTAATGCATTTGCTATGAGTTATTCATGATGTCGATCCATTGTGAGGAATCACCTCACCAGGTAGGAAAGAGCTCAGCAGGCTTTCTGATAAAAGCCAGTCAAATGGTGGAAAAACACCAATCATTTAACCATCATCCTTTGTGAGTTTAAAAGTCAGTCTTTATTTCCGTTTGTAACTCGTTATACTTATGTAATATAATATTACTGAGTAAAAGAGCAAGGAAAACGGTATAGAACAGGACTTGTTTTTAACTGTTGAAATGATTTTGATTGTTAAAGGTGGGCATTGTGTACTGGATTTATCCTTACCATGTTTGGTACAATAATACCTGATGGATGAAAACATCTAGACCTTCTTCAGTACTCATGAAAGTATAATTTTTCTTATGGAGAATACAGTATATATCTCTGTAAGAATAAAACATGTCTCTTAACCACACTGGATTGTCTAGGTATGCTGTGAAATGTGCTGTGTTAAAGGGAGGTGTGGCTCTAGCATTTTTGTGTGGGATTCTTGTTCTCTGGAACATGTTAGTTGAAGGGCTGAATGAGTTTGTGCTGATTGGCAGAGCACCTCAGGTCATTCACTGTGGCCCAACCAACATTGAAAGAATGCTGGCGGGTTCTTAAGGGTCAGAGGTCGCACATGCTCAAGATTACAGCTTCGCCGTATCCTTGTTATTAAGAAAACAAGGCCCACCACTTCTTGTCTATCCTTAGTTTAGGTTCGTTTAGATTCTTCTGAAGACTGCGGGGCTGCTGTGAAGTGTCCCATCGCAGTTGAAATATCCAGCAGATCCCTCAGCCATCTTTTTTCCCTCTCCGCTGCATTCTGTGGTTTGACATTCCCTCAGACATTCCATCTGTGGGGGTTGGACCGGGAAAGTCTGATCCTTCTAGTGAGGGGAGGGTTGTGGGAGGGTTAAAGAAAGGCCTGTTAGCATCTGCTGAAATTTCCAATGAGATGAATGGAAATGCTAACTTCTTTGCAAGTTTACTGTATATCTTTACTTTCTGTTAAGGGAAAAAAAGTTAATTGTGATTAAATTCAGATTTGTGAGAAGAGAAAAAAAAGAGAAGAATAGTCAGAATTTTCAACTCACAATCGCAAGAAAAGAAAAACAACTATGAACTTGAAATATTTTTTTTTTCCTTGGTGGAAACAGGCTTCTCTCAATTAATATCTTGCAACTCTGAGTTAACATCTTGCAATTTTAAAAAAACAATAAGAAAAAAACAAAAAAATAGCTTCCATAGCTACCAGATCCATAGCTAACAGCTAACATAGCTTCCATAGCTAACAGATAACTTTCAGAGAGGGGGTTGTTTGATTGTACACTCAGGACCAAAAGGTACAAAAGTTTTCAGTGTGGCAGAACCCTTTCAAAAGGGTTAATATGTACCATATAGGTTCTAATATGGTACTAATGAATAAGCTACAAAGCTATGCCTTTTGAAATGTTACTGCCTCAGTTTTGTACAGCTTTTTTCAATGAGTGTATGATGTTTTAGGTGTTCATGTCAACAGAGTGCTTGTCTCTACCTTAAAACTTGAGAGGGTTTGTTTTTTATTTCAGCCGAGAAAGGATCAATCCCCTTTAGATGTCTTGTCCTGCACAGCAAGCTTGTTTCATTTTTATCGTCTGTTCTTTTAAGCAGTCCTGAATCTTTTGCCTGAGGCTGACCGATCCATCCTCAGGCAATGGACTTGTAACAGTCGTATGTGAGCACAGCTGTCTGTCATACTGTCTGGACTGTGTGTGTTCTGTGTGGTCAGTCTTGTGTGGGACCCTTGAGCCTGGAAAAGGGAAGTGCCTTGCATCAGCAGTCAAGTTTATAGATGAAATAAAATAAAAGTGCAAAAGCCACAGTTATAAATATAACCCCACTCACTAGTGGTTAGCAGATGTTAATCATTGGAACATTTTGAGAAGGTTAGCGTTATATCACTTGCTCACCAATGGATCCGCTGCAGTGAATGGGTGCCGTCAGAATAAGAGTCCAAACAGCTGATTAATACATCCACAATACAACTGAAGTGAAAAGCTGTGTGATAGGAAACAAATCCATTATTCAGGCTTTTTAACTTGAAACTATTTCTTTTGTTTAAAATACAAGTCCATAATCCATAAGAAAACTTCCTCCAGTGAAAAAGTCCATCTTCTGTTGTCCTCTAACATAAAATCCACTCACATACTGGTCTTGAACTTTTCTGGACTGTTTTTGATTGTAAACTATGCTTGGTATTTGCATATTTCTCTCCTGATTCAGATTAGACAAGAGTTACAATGGAGACAGCAGTATGACAGATATTGGACTCATAATTTAGTCAGAAGCAACGGTTAAGTTTAAAAGCATCTTACTGATGAATTTGCTTTTATAAACATGCAGCTTTTTGCTTCACAAGCTTTCGATTGATGGACTGAATTTACAGTATGTGGATTACTTGTGGATTATTGTGATTTTTTTTTTTATCAGCTGTTTGGACTCTCATTCTGACGGCACCCATTCACTGCAGAGGGATTTGGGTTGAATGTCTGCAGGAAATGTCAATCCCAGTGCCCAATCTTTAGGGTGGAGTGATAGTGTAGGAGTGGAGATTAGAGACACGACAAGACATGGAACAAACCTTTCCACCAGACAGGATATGTGATGTGGAGTGAGGTGATATGGAGTGGAAAGAAAAGACTTGGTGGATGTTTTCAACTCTACAGACTGCTATCAATGTGTGTGAGAGAGAAATCCAAACCACTGCATACTCTGATAAATGATTTGTTGATATTACTATTGATCTGATCTTTGTGTCTGATCAGGGTCTGCTCACATTTATAGACCCATAGGAGGTGTTCAGACTTACTTTTGCTGGTCTTAGGTTTCAGTTAATTGCCATTTTAATATAATATTGCTATATCAGGCATGTACAAAGCCGAAGACCTGATGATAACTTCATTATCGTCTAGCGGTTCTTGTAAGAGCCTTAAGATTGGTTACTACTCCATGGAGGCCTGTTTGCTGATCTGTTCTCTGCCCTTTTCACCTCTGTCCCGTCTTTGCGCCATCACCTATCTCAAGTTCCTGACCCTGCTTGTCAGCCTTTTAGGGTTTCTTTAGCACAACTAGCTCTTTAATGTTAGTATGTGAAGAATTAAATGATCAAACTGAAGAATTAAGATGTGTTACTGTAGATCCCTGCTTTGATTTTATTGCCATTTTGAAGGGGAATAACAGGCTGGCTGATACTTCATATTGATTTCTTCTGGTCTCACTCTTTAGAAGTGATTTCACAAGTACTGCTTAAATCAATCTTTTGTGAAAGATGTTTCATAATAATTCTTTAAAACGTCAAGATTTAAACAGGTCTGTTTGGGAAATTGCCCAATATGAAGATATATATATATATATATATATATATATATATAATTTCAAATTAAATAGTAAAATACTGACTTACAATTGTCACATTTTAAATTAGTGTATTATATAACTAAAATGTATTTGTTTTATACATTTTAGTTATTTTATTACATTTATACATATTCATTCATTTATAAATATTCATTTAAATGTAAAAATTATTTTGAAATATGACCTTTATGGTAGAAGTACTGTTTCCATATATGAATAAATTTTATATTGTTCATTTTAATTAATTATTTATTTAATTAAATATTTATTCACTTAAATTTATAAGTAAACCACTGAAAAACATTACAATAATAAAAGAAGTACTATATCTCTACTTAACTACGCTATACCCGTGTTATTTTTCTCTGCCTCTCTTCCTTCTGTCTCTTTCTCTCACTTTTTCTTTTCCAAACGCACACACATGACGGACAGAGATAACAGCAGCCAGAGGAGACTAATGAATAATGTAGAGTCCTGTCTCTGTGGTGCCATTACAATCTGTTGAGAATATAAAGTCAATATTTATACAGTAACACAGCCGTCAGTGTCTCTTTCTGTATATGTATTTATTTTGCATATATATATGTATGTATGTAAGTCTTTTTACTGATGGCCTCACTTTTTTTATTAGACTTTTACTTTGTGTGTGTGAGGTGTGTCTGAAGTGCCTGTTTTGCGGCACAGACACGTGTGCTATCTTGAGTTACTGTGTTTGTGTCCTAGCATCAAGCCAAAAAACACGCCGTCCTCTTCTTGTATGTAAATTGGTTAATCATTCTAAAAAGGAAGTGACAACACCTCCTGTCCCACGTCATGAGTTCATAGAGGAACACATGTTGCTGTCATCATGTGGAAATCAGACAAAAACAAAAAATATGAATACTACCATCCATCATCTTGTTACACCTGTGTGGCAGTAACGTTTTCCTGCAGTGTAAGGGAAAAGGGTGTTTGTAACCATGGTGATGCCTGCAGACATATTCATGACTATTCATAAATTCATGCCCTCTGGCCTTCCTGAACACCTTACTTTCTCCTTGTTCCAGCGTAGCTCTTCTAACTGCTTTTTTGGTCCTCAGGTAGACTGATATCATGAATCCCACTCCTTTGGGACTGGTTGTTCAGTGTGGTTGGAGAGCATGGCCTGTATTTACCCCGAGGTCTCTAGAGAGCTGCTCCTGGTGGAAGTAATAGACGTACTGTATGTCTTTAGAGCTCTAAAAGTCCTGAGTAGACTCTAACAGCTGATGTAGTGTTCTGAAAAAATCTCTGGAGAAATCACACAAGATTTTAGGGAATTATTAATATGATCATTTATTCTTTTTATGTTTGGACGAGAGAGAGTATCTTAGCCTGTCATGGTATGGTTATCTAAATCAGTTTGTAGTAGTGTTTTTATTTTATTTTTAACAATATTTACTTATTTTTGTTCTTATTTACTTTAACTTGTTTTTAGTCTTTGTTATTATTTGTTTTATTTTGCTGTGTTATTTTTATTAATTAATTGATTTATTATTATTATTATTATTATTATTATCATTATTATTATTTATATTTGCCTTTATTTATTTTTTTAATTAATTTTTTATTTAAATTGTTTTGCTTTAAATTAATTTGTTTATTTTTTTTAACTTAAATTAAAAATGGAAAAAAAATCATAAGTAATTAAATCGACAGACTTAATACATTTGTTTTAAAATGTTTTCATTCTTTTATTATATCATATTATCATTACCAGATATAGCCAGAATTTTAGTATTGCTTCTTTGTCGCAGGAGACTGTATTTACATAAGCTTTCTCTCATTCATTTGTTTCATCTGCAGCATATCCAGATGACCATCCAGGCCCTCCAGGATGAGCTGCGGATCCAGAGAGATCTGAACCAGCTGTTTCAGCAGGACTCCAGCATTTGTCCTGGCGAGCCCCTGACCGCCGAGCTGACTGAGGAGAACTTCCAGCGGCTGCACGGTGAGCATGAGCGGCAGGCAAAGGAACTCTTCCTCCTGAGGAAGACTCTGGAGGAGATGGAGCTGCGCATTGACACGCAGAAACAGACACTGTGTGCCCGAGACGAGTCCATCAAGAAGCTCCTGGAGATGTTGCAGAGCAAAGGGCTGTCGGCCAAGGCCAACGAGGAGGACCACGAGCGGACACGGAGGCTAGCCGATGCCGAGATGCATATCCATCACCTGGAAAGCCTTTTGGAGCAGAGAGAAAAGGAAATGGTCTTGCTGAGGGAGGTAAGAGCACTGAAGGTCCTCAGAAAACCATCATACAACCAGTGTTGGGTATAGTTACTTTGGAAAGTAGTTAGTTAGGTTACAACGTTACCATCAATTAAAAGTAATCAGTTATGATACAGCGTTACCTATTCATAAAAGTAACGCGTTAGAGTACTCATGCGTTACCAAAAATTAAAAGCCGTTTGCAGCGGCTCACACATGATGACAGACACAGCCCCCGGCCCCTTTAAATGCACCTAGAAGTCGTGACTCCCGACAATGAATAACGTCATTCATCCGACTAAATTAACACTGCAGGATAACAATAACAGGAAAGACAGTCAGCAATAGGCTATTCCACATGGCGTTTTATTTATTTATTTATCACAGAACATATTATTAATCAAAATTCGCACCTAACGTTACCCAGCCCGGGTAGCCTAGGCTACTGTATATTATGAGCACCACAAGATAACTCCTGATTTTTCTTTAACTTTAAATAATGCAGTTATCAAAGTACAAGTATGCTTACTTGTAAACACAACCTTAAACAGGCTTGCAGATTTAAATCCATTTAGAAATGATGAACAACCAGCCAGCCAATGATCTAACAGAAATTAACAGCTGCCTGTCGAACAAAAATGATAACAAACCGAATTAAATCCTTCACTGCCACACAGGCAAATGACAAATCGCTTAATAGACGAACTAATTATTATTAAAGTGTCACTCACAGTCACAAGCCTAAATTCGCTTTAACACAGTCCTCTTACATTTACTCTTCAAAGTAGTGATTAAAACGTAGCGTTAAATTTGAGGTAGATTTTTTGGCGGTCGACAGAAGCAGAGTGTGCATTTTACCGTTATGTTCTTTTCTTTTTCGTTGACAAATTGAAAATAATGTGCGTACTTCCATAAACCAAACGCTGTCCTCTCTGCTATCTTGCCGGGAGTTCGAAAAAAAAAAAAAAAAAAAACCCACACACACACACAGGGTCAGGCGCAGGGCACAGACGCATCACAGCCATTGACTTTACGATCACAGAGCTTCGGCTCCGCTGATACTGTACATCCGCAGGTGGCACAGTAGACCTAGGACTACTGTCTGACAAAAAGCAGGCTGCAGTCGGGATTTTCCTTTCCTTAAAATAACGGATTACTTTTTTTAAAAAAATAACGAAGTTACTGATTACTTACGCACGAAACTAACGCGTTAAGTTACGAATTTCAGGAAAAAAGTAATTAGAGTACTCTAACGCGTTACTTTGTAACGCGTTACCCACAACACTGCATACAACACTTACGCAACTTTGAATCCTCTAAACAATCAACTCTCCTTTTTGAACATAGACGTGAATATGCACGTCTATGTTTAAAAAAGCTTATTTGGTTGTAATTTCAGATTATTGCTGAAGTGAAAGCATTTCAAAAAATGAAAAAGTTATAGAAGTTAACCGTAAAGAAAATATACTATACTAAAAACTAAAACTTTAAATATGTTATAGTGGTTATTTATATTTATATAAAAATATCTAAATAATAAATATTATAACAATTCTGAAATGAGAAAAGAAATCTAAAATGATAAAATCAAAGCCATATGTCAAACTAAATTATGTTTCAAATTTGAAGTTGATATCATAAAAATTGTGGTTCCTGTGAGATTTTGTTTAGGCGCTATACCAAAAATAGCCACTGGGTGACACCCAAACTCTTTATAAATATATTTTGTCCTGTATTTCCAGTATTTTCCTGTCACAATGTGTATACATTTCTTTCACAGTATTACTTCTGTTTTAAAAAAGTAATCAAATATGGAGACTCAGACCTTTCCAAAAATATATGTTTTGTCAAGATTAGAATAAGTTTTGAGTATAAAATATTGTATTCAATTTTGTAACATGACACTAGACATCGCCATTTGAATGACTGTTGTGGATTGAATAACAGAACCAAACAGCTGATTTGGGAACGATGCTGACGGCACTTGATCATTTATCCAGAGATGATACGCAGTAAAATGTTTTCATTAAGACTCCCAATCAATGCTGATGGTGAATCAAGGGCTCTAGATTAGTCATTTTAAACTGTGCCGGACGAGCAAGCTTACCGAGAGAGAACGACAGAGGGAAACCTGTTACAAATTGAAGGCATTGAACATTGTTGCTATAGAAACGGGAGAGACTGAAAAGAACATTGATGAAAGGAGACACAGAGGTTGTTAAGAACAAAAACTGTTAATGTGGCAGGAGACCCATTTATCACATTTAGTTTAGTAGTTTATCTCAAGGATTGAAGCTGATTGAAGTTTATTCAAGTTCAACTGAAATTCCCTGTCAGATTTGTCACATAAGTTGTTTAGGTTGTAATACTTAACCCCTAAAGAGAATTAGCTTTCGAGTAAAGAGTTCCTATGTGAATTTTCAATGGGCTTTTAGCATAGCAGTTATTTATTTATAAGTAAGATAAGAGACATTCATTCTTTGTTGTTAGAAATGTGATCATATTTTAGGATGAGTTGAATGTTGCTAATAAGTTGGACTCTCAGGGTTTGTGAGTTACTGTCCTTGATAAATCAAGCAACCTTTTTGTGCTAATTTGATATTTGTATCTTTTATGTTTGTCAGAATGAGATGTGATGATGTCAGGAGGGTGATATAGTGGTTATGTAGTTTTGAAAGGAGTTCTGTCTGGAATACTCTTTGTATTTTTCTCAGGCATCTTCTGAGACAGCCAACAGTCAATAGCTGGACTTTGGAGACAGTGACATCTAGTGGCCAGTTAATGAAAGGGCACAACTCTAAGTAGTCTACAGTAGGACACACAATAGACAACCTTATACATAAAAATTATGTGTAAGGGTGTGCAGGGTGATCAGGATTTTATTTATTTATTTGTTTAATGTCCACATAGCTTAATGCTTTGCTACAGACAACCCTCTGATCTTCTGCTGTTCACAAGATTGGGGTCTGTAAAATTCTTTATTGTTTTAAAAAAAAAAACTTTTATAGTCTTTTACAGAAATACAGTAAGAAAATAATGTTGTAAAATATATTATTACAATTTCAGAATGATTTTCCTAATAAATAATCAGAAACGTCCATCCACTAACATTTTTTTCTCAGAATTATTTGATTGATAGAAAGTTCAGAATAACCACATTTATTTGAAATAATATTTTGTGACATCTGTAATGACTTAACTGTCAGTTTTGATCACTTTAATGCATCCTTATAGAAGATAAGGTATTGCAATATGCTGTGGTCTCAGCGAGTTTAGTGCAACTAAATACAGTAACGCATTATTCAAATGTTACAGGTGTCGTGTGAGCTAAAATAATGAATTGGACCGAGATCAGAGGACCCTCCAGTTGGACTTCAGAGAATGGGGGAAATAAACGAATAGCCCTTCTTTTAATCTAGCGATTTAAAAATGTTCCTTTGCCAGCAAAAAATGGCCATGTCATGGAAAATGGGATTTTCCCCCTCTTTTATTCTTTTAAAAGCATTTGGTGCATTAAATAGACATACTGTTGCATTCACACTACAGACCTCCCTCCCAAAACCACATTTCAGTGCCTCTTCTATATTCGCCAACAGTGTTCATTTACTTACACAACTTTAAAGGTTCAGTGGTAAAAACAGCCCTAAATCTCATTTTGACTAATATTATAAGTGAATATAACACATCATTTTTTTTTTTTCATGATCAATTTTGATTTCAGCTGTTATAAAGTCCTAAGAACAGATAGTGATGTTGTAGCTCTTTTAGATGTGAATATTATTCAACAGTTACATTCCCTGAAGCATTGCTCTGCTTTCTATATGATTCCCACGACTCCTCACTTGTAGATGCATGGCTGTTTTTCCATGCATGTCTGTGTGTGTTCATATCTGATGGGTTTGGTGTCCAGACTTTGTGTTTGAATGATGAGTTTGAGGTTTTTAATAGCCCAGAGGGTGCAGGCTGGCCGCATCTCTTTGTGTTTGGTGGACGTTGCATTCACTCTGTTTGTCAGTTGCTCGGTACATTATCTTTTTCATTAGGGACTCAGTCATGAATAAACACTCAGACTGAAAATGTCCCTTCTGCATCAGATGCAATGATATCAGTGTGCTGAATTTACAATTTGGCTGTGTAAATCAGAAGTCTGGGTTGTTTTATTATCAGTGTTTGTGGTGCACATAATGTGGGGTGGTATGGATCCTCATCAGCTGATGGCTGCCAGTGAGGAAGCTGTTATTATTCTGTGGTTTCACCTTACGATCCTCGTCTCATGTTTTCTCCACAGGATCTCCACCGACGATTTGAGGGAGCTCCAGAATCTGCCAAAACCAAGGCCCTGCAGACTGTCATTGAGATGAAGGCAAGTGTGTGGATGTTTGTGTGTGTTTGGTGTAAGTAAATCCCAAATTCTAGTGTTTTTTTCCAATCAGGACTGATGGCTATAAAAATAATGTTACCTAAACTACTCTCATATTCCTGAAACTGCCATATTGGGTCAGTTTTGTGTTTGTACACTAGTGCTTATATTGTACACTAGTGCTTATATATATATATATATATATATATATATACAGTGTTGGGTATAGTTACTTTGGAAAGTAGTTAGTTAGGTTACAACGTTACCATCAATTAAAAGTAATCAGTTATGATACAGCGTTACCTATTCATAAAAGTAACGCGTTAGAGTACTCATGCGTTACCAAAAATTAAAAGCCGTTTGCAGCGGCTCACACATGATGACAGACACAGCCCCCGGCCCCTTTAAATGCACCTAGAAGTCGTGACTCCCGACAATGAATAACGTCAGTCATCCGACTAAATTAACACTGCAGGATAACAATAACAGGAAAGACAGTCAGCAATCGGCTATTCCACATGGCGTTTTATTTATTTATTATCACAGAACATATTATTAATCAAAATTCGCACCTAACGTTACCCAGCCCGGGTAGCCTAGGCTACTGTATATTATGAGCACCACAAGATAACTCCTGATTTTCTTTAACTTTAAATAATGCAGTTATCAAAGTACAAGTATGCTTACTTGTAAACACAACCTGAAACAGGCTTGCAGATTTAAATCCATTTAGAAATGATGAACAACCAGCCAGCCAATGATCTAACAGAAATTAACAGCTGCCTGTCAAACAAAAATGATAACAAACCGAATTAAATCCTTCACTGCCACACAGGCAAATGACAAATCGCTTAATAGCCGAACTAATTATTATTAAAGTGTCACTCACAGTCACAAGCCTAAATTCGCTTTAACACAGTCCTCTTACATTTACTCTTTTTTTTTTTTTTTTTTTGTTGAGGTAGAATTTTTGGCGGTCGACAGAAGCTTTTCACCAAAGCAGAGTGTGCATTTTACCGTTATGTTCTTTTCTTTTTCGTTGACAAATTGAAAATAATGTGCGTACTTCCATAAACCAAACGCTGTCCTCTCTGCTATCTTGCCGGGAGTTCGAAAAAAAAAAAAAAACCCCACACACACAGGGTCAGGCGCAGGGCACAGACGCATCACAGCCATTGACTTTACGATCACAGAGCTTCGGCTCCGCTGATACATCCGCAGGTGGCACAGTAGACCTAGGACTACTGTCTGACAAAAAGCAGGCTGCAGTCGGGATTTTCCTTTCCTTAAAATAACGGATTACTTTTTTTTAAAAATAACGATTAAAGATAACTGATTACTTACGCACGAAACTAACGCGTTAAGTTACAAATTTCAGGAAAAAAGTAATTAGAGTACTCTAACGCGTTACTTTGTAACGCGTTACCCACAACACTGTATATATATATATTTCATTTTTTTTTTTTTTTAAGAATTAATACTTTTATTCAACAAGGAAAAAATGTATTGATCAAAAGTGACAGTAAAGACATGTATAATATTAGAAAAGAACTCTGTTTCAAATAAATGCTGTTCTTTCTATTCATCAGAGAATCCTGATGCATCCAAAAATGCTTAATGCTTTCTACAAACAAATAAAAAAATATTAAGTAGCACAACTGTTCTCAATATTGATAATAATAAGAACTGTTTCTTGAGCAGCAAATCAGCATATTATAATTTTTTTCTTTTTTTTAGGATCATGCGACACAGAAGACCGCTTTTCCAATACGGAGATAAATTGCATTTTTATATTGTATATTATATTTATAGTGTTTTTAATTTGTTTAGACGAAATACCATAGAATTTTAATATAAGCTGTTTATAGGTTTTCAGCTACAATCAAGGTTCTTCATTGCCATCTATAGGTTCCATAAATAACTAAGAAATGAATTTAGAACCTTTATTTTAAAGAGTGTCTCATTATTAAAGTCATTATTATAGTCATGTTTCAAACCTAAAGGGAAAAACACGCTCTTTATGATAATCTGCCCCTTGATAAGATATTAAAAGTTTTGCAGCTTCATGTCCTCCATTCCTCGGCTTTGTCCGTCTCGTCCTCAAACATCTCTGTGATCTCTGCAGGATTCTAAGATCAGTTCTCTGGAGCGCGGTCTGAGGGACCTGGAGGATGAGATTCAGATGCTCAAGTCAAACGGGGCTCTCAGCACAGAGGAGAGAGAGGAGGAGATGAAACAGATGGAGGTCTACCGCAGTCACTCCAAGTTCATGAAGAATAAGGTAGAACCTGCGGCTCACGGGAATTACAACCATTTTGCATTTTAATGTGTGCAGGTCATGTGTTATTTGAACACAGGTTTATTGCTTTTGACTCTTTGTTAGGGTTGAATTTTACCAGACATCATGTGGTGATGCTAATATTTACTCTGATACTAGTGTTTTGGTATGGTGTGTATCGCAGCTGGTTAAAGGAGTATGAAAATACCTACATTTGGATGTGAATATATTGTTATCATTGCTAACTTTTTTGACGTTGCATTTTAAATTGGTTTTTATTTTTGCTTTTATAATCTTTATTTTTGGTTATTTTCAAATATTCTATTCTATATGTATTTTTAAGTATATCTTTCATAGGTTTATTTTCTATATTTAAATATGGTTTTTCTTTAGTAAACTTTCCCATTTAGTTCCCATTTAAAAATGTCCCAATTTTATTGACATTTAATTGCAGCTGAATTGCTAAATCATAACCTTGTGGCCTGTGCGGTGAATGCTGATTGGTTTGGTTGCTTATAACATCACGTCAACATGGATGATGTTTGGATGGGTGCAGGGTGTGCATGGGAGTTGCTGGCCTGTGATTGGTGGTTGATGCAGTAACAGCACCCTTTCCTAACAGGTAGAGCAACTGAAGGACGAACTGGCACAGGGCGAAGATCTGAAAAAGCAGGCGGCTGAGCTTCAACAAGAGGTGTCTGCCGTAAGAAACCCAGAGAACCAGCTTAGAATACGCACAGCTCTGCTTCCCTCACCAGAGAGGGCATCTCGACCCTTTTAGACCCCAAATAGAGATTCACGCTAAGCATGCTGACTGACTGACACACGTTTTTTTTTCTGTATACATTTCTGAAGGGCAAGATGAATATAATATAAAACAATACAATACAATACAATACAATACAATACAATATAATATAATATAATATAATATAATATAATTTTATTTATTTATGAATATATTTTTAATAAATTATTTATGCAAAAAAAAAAAAGATTTTACCATTCTATAAATATTATATTTTTTTTCTTTTATATAACAACTATCGTATATATTCATATTAATTACTGGCAGTGTTATTTTAGTAAATAGTATTTATACAATATTTATTAATGTTTTGAATGAGTTTTTATTTTTATATTTTCAGTTTTCATCTTAACTTAAGTTTAGATAAAATAATTGTTATGCACTTTTGCCAGTTGTGTGGTGCTATCGTTTTTTTGTCATTTTTTTAATAGTTTGTTTATATGTACATTTCAAACTTATTTCAGTAAGTTTCTAAGGCAAGATTTCTAATTGTTTCTCATATAATATTATATATATATATATATATATATTGTCACGGGAGGAGCACAAGACAGACACAGTGGGCGTGGCGTCAGGCCTCGGAGAGGCTTTTATTAACAGAAATCATAAAACAACAGGGAATAAAAGTGGCCAAAAGGGGGAAAGTGTCCAAAATAACAGGGAATCTGGTGTCCTCGTCGTGCTGCGGGGTTTGTGTAGGTCGGGCAGTGTTCATGGAGGAAGGGTCCAGGTAAGGGGCGGAGTCCGGCGGCCGCACGCGCTCCCCTCCTTGGTCCGGGGCGCGAGGGGCGGCGGCTTCCTCTAGCGGCCGCATCTCTCTCGTCGGCCGCGGCGCTGGTAGGGGATGGACGGCCCGGCATCCTGGCCCGTCGGCCGTGTAAACGGGTGCGGTTCTCCTCCGGATCGCGGGTCCGGCCGCTCACGTCTCTTGTGGCGCGGGAGTCCCTCAACGCACCCTTCCTGGACCCACGAGGACACCAGTGTGCATGCACGGGGAAGAGACCGGTCTCCTGAGGAGAGGCGCGTTGGGCTTTTAAACAGCGGCAGTAATGAGGCTCCACTTCCTTCAGGTGTGCCCCATCACACGCCGCCAGCCCTGACTCGTCCAGCGCCCCTCCTCTCACACACCCACTCCAGTCGGGAGCCTGGTGAAGGGCGGCGATTTAGGACGGGGTGCCGGTGACAATCAGGGAGGAGGCAGCTGACTCGTCACATTCCCCCTCCCAAGCGACATCCCCGTCCCCAGGGCGCCACCCACACGGGAGTGCTACCATCCTCAACCAGGCTCCAAACGGTCGGAGTGGGCGGGGCTTCCTCTCCGGGCGGTCCTCCCTCTCGCAGCGCACCAGAACAGGGACAGAGAAACCGGGTTTTAGTGACAGCCTCAACCAACCACAGGGTAAAATGACAATGGAAAAGTCACTTACCCCTTGTGTGGCTGGGAGGCTGTCCCCAGTTTTCCTCCGTCCCAGTCTGGGTTCTCACGAACGTTTGCAAGCGAGAGGGGGTGACGTCACCAGACGTTTCCCAACTGCGCTGTCTAGGCTCCGCCTGCCCGCATTCTCCACCAGTGTCACGGGAGGAGCACAAGACAGACACAGTGGGCGTGGCGTCAGGCCTCGGAGAGGCTTTTATTAACAGAAATCATAAAACAACAGGGAATAAAAGTGGCCAAAAGGGGGAAAGTGTCCAAAATAACAGGGAATCTGGTGTCCTCGTCGTGCTGTGGGGTTTGTGTAGGTCGGGCAGTGTTCATGGAGGAAGGGTCCAGGTAAGGGGCGGAGTCCGGCGGCCGCACGCGCTCCCCTCCTTGGTCCGGGGCGCGAGGGGCGGCGGCTTCCTCTAGCGGCCGCATCTCTCTCGTCGGCCGCGGCGCTGGTAGGGGATGGACGGCCCGGCATCCTGGCCCGTCGGCCGTGTAAACGGGTGCGGTTCTCCTCCGGATCGCGGGTCCGGCCGCTCACGTCTCTTGTGGCGCGGGAGTCCCTCGACGCACCCTTCCTGGACCCACGAGGACACCAGCGTGCATGCACGGGGGAAGAGACCGGTCTCCTGAGGAGAGGCGCGTTGGGCTTTTAAACAGCGGCGGTAATGAGGCTCCACTTCCTTCAGGTGTGCCCCATCACACGCCGCCAGCCCTGACTCGTCCAGCGCCCCTCCTCTCACACACCCACTCCAGTCGGGAGCCTGGTGAAGGGCGGCGATTTAGGACGGGGTGCCGGTGACAATCAGGGAGGAGGCAGCTGACTCGTCACAATATTCTTAAAGATTTATTTCAATGACTGAAAACCGATAATAACAACAATGGCAGTTTGTATCAGTCACATTTTCGATATTGGTGCATTTCTCTCAGTATTCTGATTCGTGGTCAGTCAGTATCGGTTTTTCATACTAATTGACCACCTTTTTTCAGCTTAAACAGAACTTGGAGAGGAAGTCATGGAAAATGTACTCTTGAACACAAAGAGTCGCAACACTTGATGGGAGGGAACAGTGGAACAGGTCTCGGGGTGGTGAAGGGAACTGCTCAAAAATATTCATCACGTCATCACAATAGTCGGATCGGTGGGCGGCAGCGTTCAGGCCGACCGGGTGAAATCCTAGGGTTTCTCTGATCAGGAAAGCAGAGTCTCCCAATGCTGTAGCGAAAGGTCGGATGCCACACTAGACTTGCACGGAGCTTTCCACCCGTCTTGCTTTCTTTTCCTCTCTCTTTTGTTTGTAGCACTGGTTGGAGTAGAGCAGTAATGTCTATGAGGCTTGACTCCTTCTCTCTCTATCACTCTGAATTGTCTCTCGCCATCTGCCAGTAGAGTTACAGCTTTAGGTCATGCTAACCTGCTATAGCTGCCCCAGTGAATGCTGGGAATATCAAGACTGTGATGTTTGTCTTATACTGCCGATGAACACTTCTTGTCTGTTTTATAGTGTCTTAACTCTTTGTTTAAAAAATTGTGAAAAAAGTCACATTATGGAGTGCTATGTGTCCATTTGTTTTTGAGCTCAATACATCAAGTTTTTCTATTTACAGGAATTGCTGTATGCTAAAATAACCTGGTAATGTGTTTTTGCAGTGTCTAGTTTGACTGGTATGTGTTTAGATTACCTTAGAACAGGTTCTCACTTGGAAATGATTAAATAAACCAAGGTTCTGTTTCATTCCTCCTGACCTCCAGAGGCGGTGCTTAAGTCCTAGTGTATTATCACAGCACCAGCTCCATAGGTTGAGATGATAATAATACCAAAAAAGTCACATGGTGTTGTAGGCTGAGCCTTGAGTATAATTGTGCTCCTCTGTGCAACCTGACTGCCAGTTGTCCCATCTAAGAAGGCAACATCACAGAACAAGCAGGTAGATTAAGCTCCTCTTTCCAAGACAGTTGCTGGGAATGTCAGAGATAAAACTGCCTTCAGATGCTCCAATTGCGTGCAGTTTTCCTAGTCCTGCAGCATTTTTTGCCAGTTCTGGCAGGCCGTCATGTCCTCATTCGGTCTGACAACACCTTGACAGTGTTTTACCTGAACCATCAAGGTGGAACAAAGTCCCTCAAGTCCCTGCATCTCACCGTCAAGATACTCACTTAGTCCCCGTGTAATCTATGCCCCTGCTTGTAGTGTCTCAATGGCCAGCCAGGCCTTGGTTTCCCATGCTCCTGTCTCTATTAGTGGACAGGCCATGGCAGCTATCACTTTGGAAAGACCTGTTGTCACAGATGGATAGTGCTGTTTGGCATCTGGATCCAGCCCGTCTGCAGCTTTGGGGTTGGCCTCTGGGACCGACTGTCTCTTAGCAAAGTGTGAGCCTGCTTTCATTCATACCATATCTAATGCTAGACCTGCATCCACACCTCAGTTCTATACTGCATGTTGGAAAATTTTCTTGTCATGGTGCGATGAGCATGGGTTCGAGCCTACATGATGTGACATTACTGGAGTTCTTGTTTTTGCAAAGCAGCCTCCAAGTTGAAGGTATAAGTTGCAGCCATTTCTACGCATCATGTACTATTTAATGGTTCCTTCTGTTGTTGAGACCAGCTCGTAACCCTCTTTTCCTCCATGGGATTTGCCACTTGTTCTTGATTTGTTTGTCTGCCACCCTTTGAGCCTTTGCAGAAAGCTGACCTGAAATGGATATCTTTAAAAACATTTTTTTGTTGTTGTTGTTTTGTTGGCAGTTGCTTCTGCTAAATGTGTGTAAGTGAGTTACATGCTTTGTCCATTAGTGAGTTATGCATGCATCGGTTGCTGGATGATTCTAGTGTTGTGCTATGACCAAATCCTTTTTTTTTTTTTTTTCTACCTAAAGTTCTGCCTCCACAGTTTTTAAATCAGTCAATCAATTTGGCAGGAGTCACACCAGTTAAGGGATCACCTCTTGTGTCTGTGCGAGCCCTGAAGGGCTATGTGACTCCTACTGTCCATCTTAGGATAACAGATCAGTTATTTGTTTGTTATGGTGGTGTAAGGAAAGGGACCGCTGTGTCAAAGCAGTGATTGTCAAATTGGATTTTATCACTATGGCTTACATAAAAAGCCACCACACCTATGGCATTGGATTTCATTCTACTAGGGCTGTGTCTACATCTTGGGCTGTTTTCAGAGAAGTCTATAAAGAATATCTGTGTGGCTGATACTTGGGCTTCCCCGTGCACTTTTGCCTGGTGTATTTTATATATTATTGCAACATATCGAGCTGGCTCTGTGATAAACCACTAGTCCTTAAGCACCACCTCTGGCAGTCATATGGAAATCACAGAACCACAGTTACTAGCGTTTTGTTCCCACGTCAGTCCTATGACTACAGATTTCATTCTGTTTTATATGCTTTTAAAACAAAACATTGCTGCATTTGTATTCTGCAAAGGTGTTTTCGGGGGAAGTTGTGTGGGAGATTCGACCAGAGCTTGGAGGTCTGGTTTGAAGGGGAGTTTCTGGAGAGTTTTCCACATACTTAGAGCAAATGTTTGTCTTGCACAGATTGACCAGGTGAAGCAGAATCTCTCCAGGAAGGACACTGAGCTCTTGGGCCTGCAGACTAAACTGGAGACGCTCACCAATCAGTTTTCTGACAGCAAACAGCACATTGATGTTCTCAAAGAGTCTCTCACTGCCAAGGAACAGCGGGCTGCCATCTTGCAGACTGAGGTAAGAGTTACGTTATGGCAATGAATTGGCATTGTATGGTTAGATAAAAAAAAATATCTAATATTTGTGCAATCTATATCTTTTAAGTTCTCAATAGATCCCTTTTATACCAAATCAGCTTTCAAGAAAGATATTTAGTAGGAGAATTATGTCATAACTGAATAAAAAATTTTTTCCCTATCCATTCTGAGTAATACTCTTTGCCATTGACACAACTCGGACATACAGTGGGTATAGAAATGAATCACTGTGTGTATATATATACATTTATATTCATCTCGGAGACGCGTTCTGTCTTTGTGCTGGCCAAATTCTGCCGTGTAAATAGCAAATCTGTCATGGTACAAGCGCAACTGGCTCTTAAAGGGAATGGAAGATGAGAAGATGAGATTGGTTTATTGCATGTTTCGCCCAAAAAACACCCATTACTCATTAAGAGAATAGGGACAACCCATTTAGACCATGTGCCCGGGCGCGACAACCTTTTTTTCCATCGTTAAAATAGCAAAAGTGGATTTTGGCCACGCCCTGAGTGCACCTGCGTAGTGTGCTTTACACTTTGTGTTTAGATAATTAAAATAGGGCCCTAAATGTTTTCCAGGCCCAGAATAGTAGTTTTCTGTACGAATGTATGGATATCAATGAATATCAGTTTTCTTTTTCAAGCTTCTGTTATGTTTGATTTCTGATTAAATAGTTTTTTCCAGGTTGATTCATTGCAGTGTCATACTGGTTTACAAAATGAACAAAACGGTCTAAAAACATTTATATTTAAAACTTATTCAAAAAGAGGGGAAAAAAATAAGCATAAACAGTTTGCAAGTCATAAATTGTGTATATGATCAAAAGACTACTTAATTAACTAGCAATACTTAACTATTACAATACTATAGATTTATAAATAGTTCTATAAATACAGTAGAATAATATATAATAGAAAACATTGTATGTATATTATACTTGGAACATTAAAATGTTTTTTGAATTAAAATTCAATTTTGAAAAATTTAATTTTTCTTCATATTTTAGGACTTCATATTCTTTATAACTTTATATTCCATGTATGATGACAATATAGAATGAAAGTAATGTTTCTTTTTGTCCTTTGTCAATGAAAAGCTATTGTATTTAATATGGTTTTGAAAGACCATTAGGGGGCACTGTTGTATCAAACATGTTATGTAAAATTACAGGGGCATGAATGGCTTCTTTGTGTAAGCTTTTAATTCTATAGTTAGTCTATCATCATACTTTTTATCATAATCCTGTATTACCAGTGCCAGAATGTGATTCATGGAGTTTAGCTGACGGTTAATGTGCCCTGACTGGCCAAGTATTAGTGTGTTCCTGTATACACTGTCATGAATAATAGTGTTATAATGGACAATAAGTATCAGTTAATGCGTCTCCATGACTTTTGTGCCTGTGTATTTCAGGTCGATGCTCTGCGTTTACGTCTGGAGGAGAAAGAGGCTACGCTTAATAAAAAGAGCAAGCAGATTCAGGAAATGTCAGAGGAGAAGGGCACACTGAATGGAGAAATTCACGACCTCAAAGATATGCTTGACGTCAAGGAACGCAAGGTCAATGTGCTGCAGAAGAAGGTAAATGACAGTTTATACACAAACATTGTAGCAAAATTGTTTGTTACGTTGATGGTTTCATTCTCTCAGTAGGAAATAAAACACCATTAAACACCACATTTTTAAACATCATTAGCCCTTCAAATGGGTGTCAATTTGTCCTTCTTAACATAGATGGCACTGTTAGGCCATGTTTCAACATCAACATTCATTTATACAGCCCCTTACAACACTCAAGGTGAACCAAAGTGTTTTCCAATAAAAATAGAGCAATAAAAACAAAAACATTATTATTACATAAAATACACAACATTGCTAGATATTAAAAGCCAGTCTAAATAAATAAGTTTTAAGCCTATCTTTAAAAAGGCCCAGGTCAGTAATGGTGCATATATTGGGGGGAAGCTTATTCCATAGTCTGGGCCCAGGTACAGAAAAAGCCCAGTCACCCCATTATTTGTACTGTGACCTCGGGACTCACAGCAAAAGTTGATTTGTTGACCTAAGAGTCCTGTTTGGCTGACGAAAAGCCAGCATCTCAGTAACATAAGATGGAGCATTGAGAGCTTTAAAAACAAACAATACAATTTTAAAATTAACTCTAAAAGAAACTGGAAGCCAGCGGAGGGAATAAAGAATTGGGGTGATGTGCTCACATTTGCATGTGTTAGTTAAAAAATGGGCCACAACATTCTGTATCAGCTGAAGGCGATTGAGGCATGACTGTGTGACACCAACGTAAAGTGTATTACAATAATCTAATCTTGAACTGATAAAAGCATGAATAGCTTTTTTTAAGGTCAGAGTGATTCAAAAATGGTTTGACCTTGGCCAAAAGACATCTCTGAAATATATCTGCTTTAACCATGCTGTCAGTTTGTTTATCAAATTTCAGGCCACTATACAAAGTGAAAATAAAATAGGCCTGAGAATAGAGCCTTGTGGCACACCACAAGAGAGGGAAGTGGTGGAGGAGGACGATCCCCAATTAATACAGAAAAGGTGATATTGGTCAAATATGACGAGAACCACTGAAGTGCGGTACCCCGAATGATTAAGAAGGACTTCATGGTCCACTGTATCAAAGGCCGCTGTGAGATCAAGTAGCACTAGAATAACAGGGCACTTAGCAACGTTTGATGAGCTCTGGTGAAATGCACAAAACCAGTCTCACCAAATATGCCTTTGTATAAATTTATGATTTCTAAAAGCAGGGAAAAGTTGTGTTTGTGATGGCGATGGAGTCTCCTGTTCTCAGAAATGACACACAGGCCGTTAACCTCAGGGTAACAGCGGGCGCCAAGGGTTATACGTCTGCTCTGCATCTTTCATATCCATGAAACAGCTGTTTGCTTCTGCCTCAAACCCACGTTGGATATACAAGAAGTCGTAGCTGTTGCTGTTCCTGTTCCTGCCGACATCGCTTTTCATCGTCAGTATTTAGGCTGCAGCTTTGAACTTCATTTCACAATATACAGGTTTTGACAGAAATCAGCACACAAAACGGTGCCAAGTCAAAACTATCACTGACATGTTTCTAGCTTGTTGTACCGTACTCTTTGAGTTTGTCAGTGGATGATTCCATAGTGACTGGCCTTAGCTGGTCGTCCCATGAGGCAATGCTTCAGCGGTCACATCCGACTATCAGTTTCAGTTGCACTGTGATCACAGGCTGTGCAAACAAGCCCCCCATCTGCAGCCTCATTAATCTTGACTTAGTGATAGTCTGAGTGCCCAGTACCCACTGTGAGCTCACCTTTATTGGGAAAACAGGAAGTTGTGCGTCTGTCTAATGGACATTCCAGGGATAATGTTGCAAATAATGCCCCTAAGATCACTGTAACTTATATTAACATATATTATTTTACGACTAAGTTTCCTAAAAAAACAAAAAAAAACATATGGATCATTAGCTATTAGGTAGAACTCAAATATGTTTGCTTGAATGGTTAAAAGCTGTACCTCTTTGAAATTCACTCATAGTTTACAAAAAGAGGCTGTTAACTGATAATCGTTACCCTGGAAGACCTTTTAAGGTTGTACTTTTTTTTTTCTAATACAGACTTTAGGATTTTGCTCAAGTCAAATGCTTTTTTTCACGTTTTTTTATTCAGAATATAATTGTATATTCTTAATGTAATGTCTAAATGTGTGAAATTCTAAGTATTTTTTTATATATTTAAAATGATTAATGATGAATTTATATATATATTTATTTTCTATTTTCTGTTTGTCTTAGCTGCTTTGATTCTCTTCACAGTTTGAGTCTGAAAGCTTCTCGGAGTCATCAGGAACACAATAAACTTTTCTTTTTTTTTTTTTTTTTTTTTTAAAGCCAAGTGCTCTCCCAAGCCACAGAAAGAGAAACATTTAGTTTCCATTATAGTGCTTGAGCCGCTCTACATTGCCCCAGAGTTGGTCCTAATGGCCATAACACATTGAGACAGTTCTATGAAGGTATGCATGGGGCTGCTCAACAGAACACCATTCAACACACAGCTCAAACTAGAAAACGAGAAACTGTACAGAGCAAGCAGGATTATTTCCAGTGAGGAATGTGTCATTTTGCATTTTAATAAAATTGTACTTTTTACAAAGGATATATCATGGACATGGAGGAGTTAAAGGAATAGTTTCATTTACTCACCCTCATGATGTTCCAAACCTGTAAGAATTTCTTCTTTTCACAAATATATTTTGAAGAATGTTGGTAACCAAATACGTGACGGTAGCAACTGACTTCCACAGTGCCCCCCCCCCCCCCTTTTTTTTTTCCTATGGAAGTCAGGGGCTCCCAGCAATTGTTTGGACATCAACATTCTTCAAAATATATTTGTGTTCAACAGAAAAAAGAAACTCTGTTTATGGAAATGTAGCTAGAAACTAGGTGATTCAGAAATAATAATGATTTTGGCATTACTCGATCGGATCATTAACAGAAGACTTCCAACATTAACATAAGAATTAAAATTCATCAATGAGAAACTTGGCCTGCCCCGATGAATGCTTTTTTTTTTTGCCAAGCGTAAGATTTTAGTTATATAGAATTCTGCAAGTAGTGAAAAATGCAATTACGGATGCAGCCAAAGTAGCAAAGACTGCCTTTTAATTCCGAGGGTCAGTGAGAGTGGAAATTATAATGTGAAAAACAGTTTTTGGCTGTTTTTGATGTTAAAAACATTACAAGCAGGCTTTTAGAAAAATAAAATGTTTCAGACTTGAAGAATATGGCCTCTAAATAAGCAACACTGTTTAGTTTTTTCTTTTTTTTTTTTGCATCGTTACATTTGCACGTACCAAAATGAGCTTTCCTAGACTGTGCGTGTCTGTGTATGTAAGTGAGTAAATGAATAGATACACAGTGTCCTGTGAAGTATGCATTCGTTCTCAGAGGAGGCCTAGTTTGGGTTAGTTTCTTTTTTCTTGCACTCTCCTTTAATGTCTGAACATCATTTTTTTTTCTCCCGCTCTGAGCTGTTTGGCTTTGTAATTGTTTTCCCAGCGGCTCTGGTTCAAGTGCGAAGCTCTCTGCCTTCTCAGTGGCACTGTTTGTCTGCGTGGATGTGAGCGAGTGCGTGCCAAACGGAGCAAAACACCTCTTCCAGCAGCAGCTGAGAGATTCGGCCCGCTCTTTTCCGACTTTGTTTATATTCAGTGTTTTGTGTTTAACTGAACACTTACCCTTTAACAGCCTGGAAAATAACGATAATTTAATTTGCAACTGTCAGATAAGGTGGCAGACAGATCCGCAGTGGAAGCGGCTGAACTAAATATTGAAAACAGCGGTTTGGAGAGGAATTCTTTCACAAGTTCACTGCAGGACAGGCTGCAGAAAATAACATTTGTTAATGCGAGGAGGGAGGAATACAAGACGCAGTTCAGCAGAACTCACTCAAGTATGTAAACTTGCGTCGATGGTCTTGATGGAGAGCAGCTCTCTTTGGCATGAGAGAGTTGTCAGAGACACTTTGTCTTATGGATGAACATGGGCGGTGCTAGGGTTGGGTTTTTTTTCCACAAAATGTTCATGTCTGGACATTTTTAACATTACTTATTCCAATTAGGGTTGCAGTTAATAAAAAAAAAATACTAAAATAAAATATTTCTCTTATTTTGAAAGAAAAGTTTAAATTATAGCATATGAAAACTGTTCTTCAGACGACACCAAAGAAATTAAACCTGTTTGTTGACTTTGCGGTCAAAGTTTCGCTCCATCGAGATGTAATAAACACCCAATATTGAGCGTTCCTCAAGGAATTTGTCCGCAAACTTTGGAAACATAATCCGGGACATTGAGGTTCTTGCAAAACTCGTTCATTGAGACACAATTTCATGAACCTCATGAACTTTCAGGGAATCCAGCAACTATATTTTTCTTAGAAGTAACAGCCTGCTAACTTCTGAACAAACTTGACACTTTGGCGACATAAAACTGTCGTCAAAGTACAATGTGCGTCGGACTACACTGCCGTCAAAACGTTTGGGGTTTAGTATGATTTTATGTTTTGAAAGAGATTAATACTTTAATTCAGAAAGGACACATTAAAGTGATCTAAAGTTACAGTTAAAGACATTTAGAATATTATAAAAGATTTCTGTTTCAAATAAATCAGGTTATTTTGAACTTGCATTTCATCAGAAATCCAAAAAAAAATGTATTGCGGTTTCCACAATGATATTAAGAAAACAGTTTTCAACAAGAAAATTAAGTAATAAGATAAATTATAATGATTTCTGAAAGGTCATTTTACACTAAAGTCTAAAATAATGTCTGCTGAAAATGTATAATTACAAAATATTTTAAATAAATCTGTTAAAATATATAAAAATCCAAAACAGTTATTGTAAATTGTACATTTTAAAACATTAACTGTTTTTTTCCCCCTTGGTGAGAGACTTTTTCCAGAAACTTACTTTCCCTACATTTTTGAAAGGTAATGTACAACAAACCAAAAGGGTCATCACTGTTTTAACAACAGTGATTTAAAATCCATACAGCGGTTTACGATCGGCTGAAACCAAGTTTAGTTGGGCCATTTTAGTTTTCTCGCCAGTAGAATTGAGGGTTTTACTTCATTAACAATGACTCACTGCGTATGTAACGTTTCAACATGTATTATGAAGTGTATCATATTCCAGTATTTCATCGAAGGATGTCCCCATGCACATTCACAGAGGGTTTAGGCTAAACCCTGAACATTCACTGACCCCACAACCGTCCCCATGGATGAAGAGCTTCCAATTTGCTACACTTTTTAAGGCTGGTTCAGAACGCAGAACGAGTGTGTGCTTTTTTTCCCCTCTTCTTTTCGACGGCTAAGGGGCTGAAGAAGGCTAACAGGCTTAGCACCTCAAGGAAAGCCTCTTAAACGGAGCATGTCAGGCCTGAGTTGTGATCTTCTTGCTGAGGAAGAGACTATTACATTGTTTGTTACCGTCTTTCAGTTGAGAGAGAGAGAGAGAATGAGAGGGAGAAAGACACAGACAGAGAGAGCAGAGCTTTAAGAGGGTGCATGCTAATAAGTGGCTTGTGTTAAAATAATGATAAACCCCACATCAAAAGGCAGAGAGTCTTAAGCCCCTAACGGTCTGATAGAGAGAGGGGACTCTGCTTTGACTTAATTGGGGAAAAGAAGTTCTACAGAAGTCTTTAATTAATCCGCACTTCCTCCTCCCCATCTCTCTCTCTCTCTCTCTCTCTCCCTCATATTCACTTTTCTCTTTGAATTTGTTTGTTTTACACATTAAAAAAATGCAAATAAAAGCAGTGGCAGACAAAAAATTAAGTCCAAATGTAAAAAAAAATCTAATATTATTTATTAATTTATTTTTATTTTTTATTTTATTGCAATAAACAGAGTAAAAGAGTAATATTGTGAAATAATATTACTATTTGAAAAAAAAAAAACTAAGTTTTTCTAATACATGTTAAAATCTAATTATTTATGTGATGCAAAGCTGAATTTACTCCAGTTATTATGATCAATATTTAATATTTTGGTGGACAACATGGTACCTTTTTTATGATTCTTTGATGAATATAAAGTTCAAAAGAACAGCATTTATTCAAAATAGGAATCTTTATAAATTCTCAATTTAATGTATCATTGTTCAATAAAGGTATTAATTTGGATCAGGAAAAAGATATTGTCCCTTATCATTATTAAATATTATTTTTGAATGGCATTGTTTATATCTATTAAATAATTTTAAATGAGCTTACATTATAATATAAACAATAATTGTAAATGATATTTCTTTATTTTTAATTTTAGGCTTTAGCTTTACTGTTTGTAGTCGTGGTGCTTTAAAAGGGGTGCATTTAGAGATGCAGTAAATTCATGCCCTTTAAAGTGCTTTAACTACAACTAGTAAAACTCCGACCACCTTGAATGTTTGAGTAAATCCAAATAAATGTGTCTGTTGTAATTTATTATATAAAACGAATGACTCACAGTTACACAGTGGAATTTTCCTTTTGCTGTCACCTTGTATCAAACGAGTGCAACTAAAGTCATGTGATCCAGAACTAGTCGACACAGCCCTGGCATGTCGACTACTGCCAGAACTAATCGACTAGTTTAGTTCCACCCCTAAAATATGGTGATCAAAGCAGGAATATGAATTTTGACAATTATGACAATTATAAACTGAAGGAAAATCTATTTTTCTGTGTGGGAAACAAAGACCGGCGGCGTGCCACTTACCTGTCAGGTCTCACCCACTCAGGTGCCAAACTCCTCACACTCATTTGAATTACTGAGGAGTGTGTGTTCTAAAAATGACACAAGAAAATTACTAAAACTTCAAACAAAATTCAAATGAAAATGGAAAATTACAATGGAAGTTTTTTTTTTTTATTCAAAATATTTTTAAGAATTATAATACTTTCTCAATTATACGAAAATAACAGCTATTAGAGAACCTTCTAATAAAAAGTGCTGGAAACATCTAACAAACAGTTTCTCTTATACATACAGTATAACCTTCTTAATACCCATCTGCTGAAAATCTGCAGAAATGATCTCCCCTCCCGTCGCTCCGCTCTGTGGGTTCGACATGTTTTGTTCGGCTTGCACATTGCATACAATTCTGATGCAACCCGCTGTAAACGCTCAAATCTTTTTTCTGTGTGTGTGCCTATGTGTGTTGTCTTGTTGTGTGTCATGTGCCTCTCTGTCTGTTTCCAGAGTTCATGCAACACTGACATGCAGCAGGTCACTAAGTAAAACAAAACACTCTTTTTATAAATCAGACAGACCCCAGCCTCTCTCTCTCTTTCGCTCTCTCTCTCTCACACACAAACACACAAATGCCTTTAAGTCTCCAAGCGTTTGGATCTCTGACGGGAGGCTGCTCTTTTAGTCTCGTCTTGTCTTTTATCCGCTCACACACTCTCGGATGAAGCCAGAATTAGGGCAGAAGAGCTTGTGGGAGTGTGGGAGTGTATCTACACACTGCTCTTCCCTCAATTTTAGATACAGGGTCATTGAATTCCGGTTTAAAGCTTCTCCCAACAGACCTTTGTTTTTTGTTTTTTTTGCTTAATAAGCTCCTATTTGAACGTAATCATCATTTGGCTTGACATGGATCCCTGTAATCTAGATCTGAATGTCCATCTTCCCTTTATGAGGAAGATGAAGCCATTTTTCCTCCATTAGCTCTACACAGGATCGCAGTTTTCCCCTCAATGCGCTGATTGTTTTCCAAAATATAATTGCTGTTATCGTATGACTCTGCACATGCATAATACGAGCGCAATGAAATATTCATGAGTGTATTGTCAGCGCCGGTCAAAGCTGCACGGGGTAACCCAAAACTCTGGGGGATGCTGGGTAATGGGGCAGAGGAGTGTAATCAGGTTGTGCTACACAACCAGGTTTCATGGGCGACCGCAGACGATATCAAAGGGAAGGAGGTGGAGTGTGTGTGAATGTCTGTATCATCTGACAGGTGGAGCTATCAGCTGTGTGTTTGATTGATTAATGAAAGGCTGGAGATTTTTAAGCGAGCATATGGACTAGTTGCATATCTCCGCCATCTTGGATTTCCGGTCTTGCGAGTGTGTGCGTAGATATTTCCGGTTGTGCTTAAAGTCAGTGCAGAGAACCGGAGAAGTCCAAATATTACCTTCTATATGTTTACAGGATTTATAATATCACTTCATATGCAAATAAGATATACACTGCTATTATCACTATACTATAAATGTTAACTGAGCCAGTGGATTTGAAACTTGTGAATGTTTGGGTCCGGTGAATGTTCACTTCTGTTCACGAAATGAAAGTTGAACTCATGGTTTGTATACACAGCTAATGTATGTTTATTTTACCAAATATGTAAATGTACAAATTACTTATTTCTCGAAAATGTTTGCATTATTATTATTAATATTAAATATTTACCTCGTGAGATGTGGGCTGCGATTTATCTTCAGAAGTATCCATTTCTCAATTGTACACATACATCAGTCTGTTTCATCGTTATTTTCACAACATATTTTATTATTTTGCACAGTAAAAAATACGTGACTAATTTTAATATCTGTTTAATCTGATAGTTAATGCAAAAAAATAACAATATACATGGCTGCTCATAGACAGATAATGATTTATGCTGCAGATCTTTCACAAAACAAATAAACAGATAAAAACACACATGAATGCAAACAGCAATCTTTTATTTAAGGCAAACCTACCATAATTATATTACGTTTAATTGTACAGTTAGTTATAAATTATGTTATCACATAAAGTTAATAAAACATGCTTTATCAGAAATCTCTGTGCGTCTTGTTTGACAGTCAGAAACATTTATCTTACATAACAGAACAAAACCAGCTCTTCGAAAATGAAAAGTATTGCATATTTGAGAGGTTTGTGTTTGAAAAAAGAAATCCCTGTGGACCTGACCTGACGCTGATCCGCATAATCAACAGAAGAATAAAGCAATCTCCGCGTTGTATATTGATGAATTTCCACACAGAGGTACGCAAAATATAGGGAGGATGTTTCCCCATGTTTTTGATATACCACTATCGGCTGTTAAATTTGAAAATCATTAATTATATACATCTAGCCAAGTTTCGCATGTAAGTTTCCCTTACAGTCAATGCGAGCGTCGCAAGACCGGAAATAAGTAAGCACACACTCGCGTCGCTAAAGCTCACCGGCGCCATCTTGTGCACCTAGCCCATTGGACATGCACTGCTATGTTTTTGCTTTTGCTACGTTGTTATTCCACAAAAAGTCTCCCACAATTCCAAAGGAACATTCAGAACTTCTTTTTCCCCCACTCAGCTTTTCACTTAAGAGCTGAGACTAACCCCGACATCTGTTCAAACATGTCTAAAATTATTTGAAACAACAGACCCTGCCACACTTTTTATTATTTGAGCAACAACTGTAGTTTTTTGAACCAGGGCAAATTCATTCTAGGGTTTCTTCTCACTTCTCTCTCTGCCTACATTTGTTATCCTTCTAATCGCTTTTGCCAAAACATTCACCCTTTTAATTAAATTCATAAGTCGACACGGCTTTATCTCTCTCAGCGGTCGAGTTCGGAAACCAGATTACGCCGCTGTCACAGTTTTCACTTGCTCTTTTCCGGACACTGAGAGAAAAAAAAAAAGTTTCTAAGATCGATTAGGCATTTAAAGAAAAGACTACAAAGGGAGAAAAGATGTGGGAGATGTGGCAGAAGGAAAGATTTTTAGTCTGTTCATTTTGTTTGGTTTATAATATCTTGGTACAGTTCTTTTTTTTATATATATAACTAAACAAAATATGTGATTTTCATTACATTTTCAGTTATTTTCAAATAATAATTAATAAAAAAAGAAACAAAATATATAGATTTATTATATAAATGGTGCAGAAAAATAAATATATTTATTTTTTGAATGGAAGAAGGAAAGATTTTTGGTCTGAAAATTTTATGTTTTTAACTAAAAACTAAAAATGAGTGAATTTTATTATTTTTTAATGATTATCAAATGTCTTGAAGCATGAATAGTAAATTATAATAACAAAACAAAATATGTAATATAATATGCTGTAAGTGATTTATAATGGTTTATTTTATATAATACTTTAGTTAGAGGTTATTTTCATTATTTTATTAAATGTTTTGAAACATGAATAATAAATTAATAAAAATAACAAATAATTTAGTAAATTATATATATATATATATATATATATATATATATATATATGCATGTATATAATGTATATAAATGATGTAAAATTATATTTATTAAATGGAAGAAAGGATTACAAAAATTTTTCTTTTAAAGTTAGTGTTAACAATTAAAAAATAAGTGAGTAGTTTTCATTGTTTTTAAATGTCTTGAAAATTAATTAATAATAATATAGTACAATATAATGGAATGTAATATAATGTAATATTCAATTATAATATTGGTTTAATAGTGGTGATAACTTTATAGTTATTTAAATTATTTTCTGTTATTTTCAAATTTATTGAAAATTAAATAAAAATAAAAGTGTATATATAACAAATATTATAAATATATTTTTTTATATTTAAGTGTATATAAATTACTGTTTTTGTAATAGTGTTTTTTAACCGCCATAGCAACAAATTTTCTGTTGCCAACATTTCTGAATATACATCTTAAAACAATTATGTTCATATCAAAGACCATATATTTTCTCTAAATCTTGTTCAGCCCAAGAACTTTTACTCTAAACAGTCGAGGTAGGCCTGCTGATAAAATGTGTTTGCACACAGAGCGGCTCTATCAACGGCAGGTTGTTTCAAAGCAGCTATAAGAAACAAAAAAGGCAACTATTTATCAAATCCGTCAGCGTTTAATTGAATGTGAGACGGTAGACAGGAACAGTCAGTCTTTTCATTGAGCTGTCGGGACATGATGAATGGAGCGAAACGTGGAAATGCCCATCTCTCCCGTGCCATTCATCAGCTCCACGCCAGCCGCGCACGCAGATAAGGAAAGTTTATGAAGAGAATTAGTTCTGAATATGCTTCTAATGAGGTCATTATTTATTTTCAGCTGAACAGTGGAAAAAAAAATAGATTGTTTTTAACGGATCCGACCCTCCCCCTGTTCCCAATGTTGTTGCATACAGAGTGCTGTAAGTGCATGTGCTGAAAATAAAATGAAAAATGGCTTCACTTAGTCTACTCTGAGCATAAGTGTGAGTGAATGTTGTTTATTGTGCTTTAATAGATATGTCCTCATCTGGATCAGTTTGATGTTGTAAAACTGTCTCTGTCTCTCTCTCTCTCTCTATCTCTCTCGCTCTCTCTCTCTCTCTCTGTGCAGATTGAGAACCTGCAGGAGCAGCTGAAGGATAAGGAGAAGCAGATGACCAGCCTGAAGGAGCGCGTCAAATCCCTGCAGACAGACACTTCAAACACGGACACGGCCCTCACCACGCTGGAGGAGGCCCTGGCTGAGAAGGTGGACACCCACGAACACTCACATGACCACAGACTCATTTACGGCCACTGAAAACTAGTTGTCTGTTTTAGGGTTGCCACAATGGCAACATTTTCATTGGTATGACTCTCACCCTTGAGTGTCCAGAGCAAGCAAACAGGATTGACGTTACAGATGTTATTGCTATTAAGTATTACTTTTGCATTCATCCCTAATTTTACTATTTTTTGCAAGTATTGCCATCAGAACAGGTGGAATCTAGAGCAGTTAATAATAATAATTAATACCCATACCTAATATGAATCTACAACCTAATACTATTAGAAAATCTGATATAAATATAACTAGTTTATTATTATTATTATTATTACTATTATTATTATTACTATTATTATTATTATCGCTACTAGTAGTAATAGTCATAGCAATTTCTAATTACAATTCATGTGTAAATTAATACTTATTATTAAATTCAATTTGTAAATATTATGATAATATTTAATAGCAGTTGTAGTAATACCAATTATGTAAATTAGTTATTCTTATTTATATTAAACTTTTTATTAATAATACACTAATTTGTTGTTGTTTGTGTTGCTGTATTATTATTATTATTATTATTATTTATTAATAATAATAACAACCATTAATATTCATATTAAATAAAATATATGATCTAATACTAATAGTAATTATTATATAAATGTTGTCTATTATTGGCAGTAAAAGTAGTACCTTTTTCTAACTACAATTTAGATAATTTTGTGTAATATGTGTAATCTAACAGTTTTTTGTTAATATTATATTAATATTGCATTTAGTTTTTTGTTGTTTGATTATTATTAGTGATTGTAGTAGTAGTAGTAGTAATTATGTAAATTATTTATTATTATTTATACATTCGATTAATATTACATGAAGTTGTTCATTATTATTACTATTATCATCTGTACAAATGGTGCTATTATTAATCACTAAACTGGATGTGGTAGCTTGTGTTGTCTCCCTCAGAGACATGATATCACAGGTGACGTGAACCGCTGTGAGTGTGTGTGACAGCGGTGAAGATTGTTCTGTCACACACTCTTATGTAAGGCCTCAGTCATCCTCACACCATGATTGACCTCGCAGCTAGCGCACGGATCCACAGGTCAATCCCCGTCGCTTCTCATCAACTCGCATCACATGTGCTATCGTCTTCACCAACGCGTACACTGAGTTCACTGAACATTTCGGGTCATGGGCTACCAGAATGACGCAGTTCTCCGAATCAACATATCCTCCCTCACCACCTGCCCCCTGAACTCCAGCTCATGAATATGAATGAATTAACCCCGCCGGTTATTAGCATTGTCTTACACACTCGCAGTTTGGCAGCGATCTGCTGTTCTGCGTTTGCCCACTTCATCTCGCTCACATACCCTCACGCGCCGAGGTTTGGGCGTCCTGTTCCTCCCATCTGATGGGTGGAAATTAACTTTGTCAGCCATCTGCATATTGAAAAAGAGAGCTCTGGCTTTTTAGTGGACACACATACTCGAACACAGGCCGACACGTATGCACTTTTGCAGCACGTTCCCTCACACAGACATTTGCAGAGCGTATCTGTCCTTCCCCTACTTAAACACATGCAGTTTTCCATTTCACACGCCTCAGATGCCGTTCGATGCAAATTGTGAACTTGGTGTGAGAGTTAGCTGGCACAGCGATGCTCGGTCATGGTTAATGTCACAGCTCAGCGAGGATCGGCAAGGAACGTCGGCTCAGGAGAGTGAAATACAGCCCTTGCGGTGAGAAACGCAGTGCGGGCCTGAAAAAGAGCTGTGTTATTATTGTCCGGTTCGGCCGCTCGGTGTGTGAGTTTTGGCTGACGTGGGTGTGAAAGTGCTGGAGGCTGGTGCTCTCTATGATTCCAGTCGTCCTCATTCACAGGCCATCGACTGCGAATGCAAGGCTTCGCCAAAACACTCTTTCCTCAGACCTCTTATTGTCTCACGTTATTGCTCTGTGTGTCTCTTTTCCCTCTCTGAATTATTATTAAAGGTGTTTTTTTTTTTTTTGCGACCTTATTAAAGTGCGAGTACAATGCAGCATAGTAGCTGTTCACATAAGATCTGACTAATTTCTACTAAAGTTACTTCCTTTTTCTGAAAGCCGACGCGGCCAAAAGTTCCAACACCTGGCCAAAGTTGACACATGTGTGAGATTAATGGATCGTACACCAAATGTGTTCATTCAGATATGTTCCACTACCCGTGCAGGGTTATGCTTAAGATGGGAATTAAGCAAATGTTGTGCCTGCGCTTTCTAAACTTTGACAGGTATTGGCCTGCTGTTGTTTTGGGGTAAATTTTACAAACCCTTATATAAATCAGAAAGCGAATGACCACAAATTTCATTTCCTCTTTGCTTGTGCTACTTTTTTTATTTAATCTTACTTTTTTTTAATCTTTATATGTAATGATTTATTAGTATTAAATATTATATTTGATTATAGATAATAAATAATAATACTAATGATCATAATAATCGCTTATTGCGTTAGATTCATTTTATAGATTTATTAAAAATAACGTAATACTTTTAATTTTAAGTTATATATAAAAACAGTTCTTGAACAACAATGAGAATAAATAATAATAATCATAATAGTCATATTTACTTCTTAGATCAATGATATTTATTATTAACTTTGCTGTGAATAGGAAGTTTGTGTTAGGTTTTGGTACATTTGAAAGGTTTGTGATTATTTATTCATGTTTTTACCATGGAACACAAAAGGTGAAAGGAACAGGGTGGTAATTACTGTAACTATTTATTTATGATCTTTCATGCGATTGCATATTGTACTGTATAGAAAACTAATTTTGTGTTCCAAAAAAGAAAGTCAAATGGGTTTGTAACAACTTGAGGGTGAGTTAATGATTCTTTTCTCTTTGATTCTAAATCACACACTTAACATGTCTTTTTTTTTGGTGTGTGATGTTTGTAGGAGCGTATTATCGAGCGTCTGAAGGAACAGAGGGATAGAGATGAGAGAGAGAAGAGCGAAGAACTGGACAGCAGCAGAAAGAGCTCAAAGAGCTGAAAGAGAGAGTTCAGCTTACTGCAGGGAGAGCTGTCCGATCGTGAGGTGAGAACTTGTTTTTGCATGAACAAACTAATGCTTTATTAATGCTTTATTAATGTTTTGGGAAAGATTCCACCTTGTAGTGACATTGGTAAAAAATGTCTCAAACCATATCTAGAGACCAATATCTTGTCTACAACATCATTTATTGTTGATGACCAAATAATAGGGTCTACTTGAAAGAAAAACTTGCTGGAAAACATTCTCTCAGGTCATTCCAAGATGTAGATGAGTTTGTTTCTTTATCAGAACAGAGTGTTGGAGAAATGTAGTATTACATCCACATTGTTCACCAGTGTACCCTGCAGTGAATGGGTGCCGTCAGAATGAGAATCAAACCTCAGATAAAAACATCCAATAATCCACACGACTGTGAAGTGAAAGGCATTCAGACTGTTGATTCTGGCTAAATACTCGGTTCATAATATGGCTTTCTCCAGTGAAATTATTGTCTCATCTGAATCAGGAGAGAAGTATGCAAAGAATCAAGACCGTCGTTTTCTGAGCTGAAGGGAGGATCCAGTCGGCTAAGGCAAGTGATCCGTTAATGAATAAATGAAAAAAAAACAAAATCCTCTCTATCTTGGATGTTTCTGAGGGTGCAAATCTTCGATTTTTGGGGTCAACTATTCCTTTAAACTTTGCACATGTCGGGGATCTTGAAACATATGTTCAGTATTTGTGTAATCCTTTCTGCATATTTGTGAACAAGAAGTTTGGGTTTGCGGTGTAACATTATTGCAGTCATAAATTGTGACTTCAAAAATCCAACAAACTAATCCTAACGATCGCTCAACTAAAATCTCTGGCTATCAGGGGAGAACTGTAATTAAACGGTAAACTATTATTGCATGAATCATTTGGATTTGTCTGTGAAATTTTTGCACATATTTGCAAAAGATTAGCCCGGATTGTTTCTGTATGATTATATCTCGCATCTGTGAAAGCAAGTCATGTTACAGGTTTTTGTTCTGTGCAAACAAACATTCAAATGACCAACAAATCGCTCAGAGGTGGCCGTCCAGCCGACGTCTTGTGCAATTTTGCATTCATCATGTTAGTTCAGATGGTGGTTTTTCGCATTTATAAAGCAGTAATCCTCTATAATGTGTCAAGTGTGGATTAAAGAGGTTGAAGCAGATCCCAGGCAGCATTAGAAACGTCTTCCTTAGATTGCACTGTTGGACGAGGTGCTCAGGCTTGATAGAGACAGACTGATTTTGTAGCTGTCTGCACAACCCCTGAGGAGCTGTAGTGATGAGAACAGACATGCTGGACCCGCAACACTGTCAGTCCTGTCTGTGTGTGTGTGTGTGTGTGTGTGTAGGTCATGAAGATAAATGGCAGATTCTAAATGTGAGGGAACGGCCCTTCCCAGAGAGCAACTGCTCATTTCTCTTTCTGTCTTCAACTCTGCTCTGTTGTTCACTTTTTGCCTTTTTCCTTCTATCCTTTTTCTCTATCTTCTCACACTTTCTTGTGTTTTGTCTAGCATCTCTCCAATAGCCCTTACGTCAGTATAAAGGTTGATTTATAAATGAAAGTTTGCTCGTCGTTAACTCCCATCATGCTGATCCAAACCTGCATGATTCACAGATAGAGGCATTTTAAACAGTTGTTTTGCTCGCTGAAGCTCTCTGAAGATTTCAGGCTTTATAAAGGACAAAATGCACCATAAGTGGTTTATGATGTACAGGATAGTTTAAATGTTTTGCATTGCCAGCATTTTTAAAGCACATTCTTATTGTAATGTGTTCCTGCATTTTATTTTGATTTTAATTTCACCTCGTTTCTTGATGAATAATCTTGGTGTCATCCAGA